>NW_026534341.1:7511375-7647227 GCF_026225885.1 Hylaeus anthracinus | reverse complement strand
TCTCTCTCTCTCTCTCTCTCTCTCTCTCTCTCTCTCTCTCTCTCTCTCTTTTCGTGTACACGCGTGTCCCACCTGTCTCCGGACACCGACGTCCTGCACTTTCATTAAGCCTTGACGGCTGATGGGTTAATTACGAACCGCGAGATCTACGCCGTGAAAGTTAGTCGCGTGGTCCGTGTCACTCGAGTCGGAATCCTGCCAAACTTGCTCCGATTGTGACAGGATTAGAAACGTGACTCGTAGTCCCGCGTAGCCAGTGATGCCGGATATTGACTTGGTAGGATATTAGGCATGTTCTAACTGAAACTTTTCGATCGCGTTTAAATCCAGGAGATTCACAACCAAGTAGCTAATAGAACCCTGATAGGAGTTAATTAGACTTTCGTCAGCGATGGCGTGAACCAGTCGCGTTACTAACGTAGCGTGAAATTACGTTCGACTCACGTAATATTCATGTGTCAGATTTATTATTAATCATTTGTTATTTATTTGGAATGTCTTCTCGTTCGGTGTCTTTATTAAGTTCCTTATTAACCCTCTGCACTCGTATGTCCCCTCTGAGGGGACGTTGGAAGTTTAGAGAATTTTAGTAGAGATCAGATAAGATAAATTCTTTGGAGCACATTTTTAAAGACGTACTTCCTTATAGGTTTCCATTCAAGTAGCACAAATAAATCTGCTGCTTATGCTGCAATATTTAATACAGCATGATTCCTCTTAGTACATTCTGCAACAAAATGGCTTCGAGTCCAAAGGGTTGATCGTCGAGTATCCTGTTAATAAAATGGTCTATCGAGTGAGGCGTTCATCGGTATTCACCGAAGTCTGTTTTTGACAGAAGTTTCGAATCGAATTGGGACGATGATTTTGGTAAAAAAAAAATCCCAACGTTAAATACGTTCTTTGCACAAGCACCTCGAAAATGGACCGCCTCGGTCGCCCCTCGGTTGCCCGCGACGAAACTTTTTAATATTACGTAATGGCGGAGCACGAAGAAACGATCATCTTCGAGGGCTGGATCTCGGGGAACCGACAGAGAAGAGTTCGGTCGAAGGACGCGTGACGGGCCCATGGGACGTCTGGTACCCCATGTGGGTTCAGTGACAGGATGACACATTCCGCCGTGAAAGTTTTAGGAGAGCGGCCCCGTATCAGCGGTTCAGTCAGAAGAGCTTATATCGAGGGCGCCACCTGCGGCCACCCGCGACATCCGTTCTGTCCCGAACAGCAGATCAGGAAATCTTCATCTTGATCGAACTTCCCTGACGTTTCATAGTTCTGATTCTCACTGTCGGCCGATCTTTTTCACCTGAACGCGCTCTTATATGCTTTATCCGCGTCGGTCTACATCCTTCGCTGTTTCATTCGTCAAGAGCGCGTCGTTCCTCCTTTTCTTGGGGTCTGTTGATCAAAAAATTGATGAAAAATGACAAACTTGCGACCTGCCTGCACGATGACCAGAAAACCGGAAGGAGTATCGATTCCGCGTGAAACGCAAGCGATCGACTTGTACGAAGATGTTCGAGATTCGTACGTCCATAGTTGCTCGGGAGTAGAAGGAATTCTCACGCAGGGAAGTTTAGCGCTCGAAGAGTACCAAGTTGGAGTTGACGTCGAGAACTTCTCGGACAAGGACGGGGCACTTTGGGAGTAAGACGACGGGATGTTGTTGGTCGCAGATAAAAGGGAACTGCAGCAAGGCGACCGCGCGGCTTAGCATGACAATGCAGGTGCCTCATCCCACGTCAAAACCCAGCGTGGCGCCACGACAAGATAGGCACCAGACCGATCGACTGGTTTTGTAATTGTTTAAGAGGATTAGCCGGAGTAAAGTTTACGCGTGTACCAGGGGGGTGGCACGAGGAAAGAAAGCCGACCGCTGATATTTATCCCGACATTAGACTCGGCTAAACTCGAATTTACTCCTCTGATCCCAGAAAATTCCATTAAAACTCACTTTGGAGTGTTTGGACGGGGAATCACACGGCTCATCGGGCGACAATCGCGCGACCGGCTCGAAACCATAATCTCGAGAGCCAAGAGCCACTGCCACTTTGACGACCAGAGACAAGATCCGCAGGAGATCCGAGTCGATCCTCCGTTACTGTCGAATCTCTCCCCTCCGTACGGAAGATGGATTCTGCTAAACGTCATCCGCTACTTGTTTAATTTTCACGGAGAGACGAGCACGCTGGACGGGCGTCTTTCAGCCGAAGAAAAAAAAAACTTTGCTGTTTTCTTTCGCAGCACACGCAAATATCATCGTTTCAAGGGCGCTAAATACAAATTGTGCCTTACAACAAATTTTCTTCTTTTTCATCTTATATTTTCAAATTCGTGCTATCGAAGCTCGGAGCATAGTAGTCGACACTGGTTGGGGATCTCTCGAGTTCGACGCGTCTGTCGTGTCGGTCAACGAGATGTTTTCATTTAAAGAATAAACGACAATAATTACGACGGGTCAACCGGGAGTGTCACGTTTTAAACGTCGCCTTTAGTGTCTGACTTCTTGTCAGTCAAACATCCAGTCACAACAATTCAGCGGGTGGTTGCTGACGGACAGACGGCTGTCTATTCAGCAGGAGAATGCTCGCTTCAGGGCGAGACGCTCGTCTTTATAAAGGAAAGATAGTGCCCTGCCATTGAAAGATCGTCTCTATTCTGCGAGGAAAACGTAGAAGTCGGGAAGCCGCGTGAAATAAAGAGAGGAAAGGCTGGCATCGATGGGAGGAATTTTGACGAAGAGGCTAGAGGTGTTCCCTCGATGAACAGAGACCTCACGCTTCTTCTCGTGTCAAACCTGCTCCGCCCGAATTTCGGAGGAACGCAACCGTTGTTTAGCTTGTATTTATTCGCGCGAATCTCCCGGACGTGTCTCTTGGAAGTGAACGACGGATTTCTAGCTTCGTTTGTCCCTGGCGACTCGTTGCAATCGTCGACTATGCTTAACGTTATCCTGAAGATCCGATATCTGTCTTCTCAGTACCGAAGTACCGCGAGCCTCGATTAAATGTAATTTACACTTTTCGTATGTTTTTCTTCGACTACATATCGTTCTGGTTTCGATACCATCCAAATGTCTCCTCTGAAACGCGTCTTCGCAAATGTCATCGAATCGAGACGGCCGCTTTTCCGCGCCACAGAGATCTAAATTCAACAGCTATCGGATTGCACGAGATAAAATCTCGGTGAGGACGGACATCGAGTCGATCGATCTTCCACCCCGAATTTTTCCATAATTCCGCCCATTTTCGAAATGGCGCCCTGCTTTTTGTACGTGGCTCGCACGAAATCGTACCGTGGACATGGGAAACCCCGCACAATGGAGTCATCGATCATTCAGCACGAGAGTTGCTCGATTGCTGCTCTAACTGTGCGGGCTCTTACCGCCCAGTGAGCACCGACGCCACCGTAATTGAGTATATTTACGTATACGGCGGCGATCTCGTTGCGGATGCACGCGTTTCGTATCTCTTTCTATTTGTTACTAATCCCGTCCTCGTTTAAAGCGCACCTTATCTGTGTTTATTATATGATCAAGAGCAATATTGGATCGGAATATCAAGATTATAATGACTTTAATTCAAAATCAAATCGCACTTGTATATTCTAGATTAGAACAAACCAACGTATTACGAAGAGTTACAAAACCGAAGAGCTTTCGGAACCAGAGCAACGATGCTTGATGAAAGCCTAGTGACCTGAGCAGTGAACAATATCCGTAGGTTACGCCTAGATCGGAGATACTGCCAATAGATTTCAATAGCGTGTTATTGAGTGCATACGAGTATATGTCTATGCTTTATAGTTATTACGGATTGTTTTATTAATGTTAGATCTTCGATTAATAGCCAAGAGTAGTAGAAAGTTAGTTTTACTTCCTCGCAATTGAATATCGCGTGAAAAAAGCTTAATACAACGGTGTCGCGAGGCGAGAAAAGAAGCAGCGGCAACGAAACAGTTCGATCGGCTCAGAATGACTTTGCAATGCTCGATATGCCGTTTCATTCAACCTGACTCACGGCTGGCTCGGTCTACGCGTTGATCGTATCATCGTAAATATTGAATAAATGTAATTAGCCATCGGGGGTGGAAGAGTGCGTGCAAACGGTAGCCAATGTTCGACTCGCACGATTCCAATCGGATTAGAATTTCTTTGTTCGTGCGGCTGTACAGCGATGCGAACGCTTCGGGATTGTAAATTGCCCTTTTCTCAGATCAAAGATAGAGCCTAAGTAGCCATTCTAATCGAAGTTATTCAATTGGCATGGATCGCTCTAGGTGTTTTTAATTTAGGAAAAAAAGATCGGGACGGTTGCGTGTTCTACTTTTGTGTTTTTCATTTATTAACACTTTCAGACCTGGCGTCCGCAATTGAGGACACAAAATTTAATACTGAGACAAACTATCGTTTAGGGCGAATGTTCTTGTTTGTGCGCATGAAGAAAGACCAGTTTTCTTAAAAAAGTACACAATTATGATTTTTTTTTTTAGTATTTTCATACTAATTTTAGTCGAAGTTAAATCTAAAAATTAAATTACATCAGTACAAAGAAATAAAATAATCCAGTCTGAAAGGACTTGGTGGGATTTTTAAATTCAACATCGAAGGGTTAGTATGTTTCCCAAGGTACGGAGGGGTGCGCGCTCGATTTGCCCTATGACGCACGAAGTATCATAGCTCGGGCAAGGAGAGCGTGTATCCGCAGTAATAAAGTTAGCGCGGTAATTATGACAGGCTCGTTACCAGCACGTCGCAACGGGATATGAAGTGTTAATGAATGGACGCGTCGAACCAAGGGGTGGCTGGTACCGCGATGTAATTTTCGTTCCTTCGTAAACAAGCCTCGAATATACGATATTCGTCGATTTCATAGCTATTACTCGGTCTGCTTACAATAGACCCAGCACTTACCGATACTTTCGAACGGTAAAGGAACACGATAAAATTCCTTTTCGAGTTTAAATTTTCGCTGAAAAGAACCACCTACCAGTTTCTTCGAAGAATACGCTCGCATTATCGGGTCAGCGTCGAGATAACGAGAAATGCGCAGTGGCCCCGATAAAGGCCGATTTTAAATTAATCTACGTCGGCTGAGCTTTCTTAATTCCTCCGATCGATAGCAAGTACCGAGATCCCGGGAATGTTTGCGGATAAAAGATAAGGCTATCTCCGTTCTCTCGTAATCTTCGCCGATCTGCTGATTTCGTGTTCCTACTGCTTACCGCATAGATTGCAGGATTATGGTTCACGGTGTGTACCGCGTGTTGTTTGCATCCCTGTTCCAAACTTGTACCGATCGCGATCGGCGATACTGCGAGAACGTAGTCAGACAGAATTCTTATCTAGGTACGCGGATCGATAATCGCCGGTTTACGGGAATCACTACCGTAATTTCCCGAGGAGCAAACAAGGCCAGGGTCGCGAGCTTCGAATCCTCGTTCGCACGAGAATCGAGTCGAGAAGGATATATCTGGACGCTTGTCAAAACGACGAGGAGGAGGAGGAAGAGGTCGTCGTTCGTGGCCGCTGATCTGTCGCGGAGGATCGCGCGAGGAGGGTTGGGGGTGGGTAAAGTTAGATTTCCGCGTCATTACACAGGCGTGGCGCTGGTCCCCGAGTTAATTGAATGCAGCGTGTGTTGACAGGTAGGCATATTGGCAGGCAGACACGAGAGAGCCGGAGGAGAGAGGTAAGAGAGAGCTCGGGTACGAGACGAGACGACGGGGCTGGCCGACCATGGTTTGTGTCAGATGCGGTTGCGATACCGGCCCCACGTCCACGGCTCTTCGAAGCCGTGTACCTGTCATTTTCGGTGACCGTGTCATTCAGCCCCTTCTTCCCTTTCACGGATCCCTTTCTTCTAACTAGCCATCGTTGCCGGCAACGGGATCGCCCCGATACGGGATGCATCCGGCCGACCCGATACGGCTAGACCCGCGTCCGAGATAACACTGGGATACCTGAACTCGATCTACATATGCGTTATACGTGTGTATGCCAATGATCCCCGTTCCCGCGGCACGGGCACACAAATTAAAGAAGAAAATAGACCGCGGGAACGTTTTCGGTCAGGAGACTTTTTTCACCGTCTCGATACTTGATTCCTCGATGCCTGGTACAGTTCGTTGCTCAGGAGTTGGCGAGGCAGTTCGATTGGCTGTCGCGTAACGGCGACACCTTTACTCGCACGCGTCTTCGTTATTGGCTGAATCCGTTGCATCTCCAAAGCTACCGCGTAACGAAGACGGTAAACGACGTATCGAGATAAACTGAGAGAGCAATAGTATAGTAACTATTGGCGTAGATATACAGTCAGCCTCATAAATATTCGTACTCTCCATGTTTATTGAAGAAGTTTGACTAAATTAAAGAATAGTTTTGATATTACAAAATGAATTTTCCATTATAAATATGTATATGAATAAGCTTATACACTTATATATTTATACATACATCAACATATTTACAATGGAAAATTCATTCTGTAATATCAAAACTATTCTTTAATTTAGTCTAACTGCTTCAATAAACATGGAAGGTAGGAATATTTAAGGGATTGACTGTATGTAAGAAAAATGAAAGAGTTTTTTTCAACTTTTTATTTTATTGCAACTTAAAACAGAAATTCGGGAGCCCAGATCGAATATTCAGCTCGTGCTTTTTTAAATACAAGTACAGAGTCTTCGATCCTTCTTAAGAAGAATTAACGATATTTCGTAACACCAGAACAATGACGATCTTTACAGTGACGTAGCAGAAATCTCTGTGACGTGAAAATAAGCTCTCGAAATCAGTCTGAATGATAGCAGATAAGGGGGTACATCGAGCACAAAGGATAATCGTCGTCGAATTTCGATCAATTCGGATAGCGTGCGTTATTAAGACGTCTATAACGTTGTTTATCTCGAACAATTTTGAATACCGGCGTGGCCGATCGCGCGATAATCGCTCCACGATATCCCAACGAGTATTTATTGTTTTCGCAATGTACGCGATCACGTATGCGGAAAGCGATATTTATATCCTTGTCACGTGCAAACAAAAATGCGAGACGGCGACTGCGAAGACAGAGAAAGGGATACTTAGAGAACGCAAAGGCAGGCGCCGATCGACGAACTGACCTCGGTTTCGTTTCGAGATCGTTATCTAGGAAGTTAATTAATCCCACTTGAAGATACATGAGAAACTGTGCATGCCACCGAAGAGACAACGATCCGGTTTTGGACCTGCAAGTTCATTATTTTCGAGAGTCATCGTCGCGAGAGCTCTACCAGCGTGCTCGACGTTCTTCGAATCCTATCAACGTCCAAATTCGATCAGATATTTTGTTCTAATAATAAGCCTTGTGTCTTTCAACACTGTGCAATGTGAACTTTGAAGTTACCATTTTGGAGCCCACAGATTCAAACCAATAGTTTGAAATAGTGGAGACATTGCAGAACAATGTCGCATAATGTCGCAAAACAATATTGTTTTCCGAATCTCGTCGTATCTTCTTTCCAAACAACTAGGCGAATAATTAGAGATCTATAATTTGCACATGTCTGAAGTTCTCCGAAGGTGAAATTGAAAACAGAATGCTGTTCTCTCGATTCGAGATAAAAGTTGCTGTTCCTTGGCCGAAGGAGCGCCGACTCTGCGTTTGAAATATGGATTCTTAATGCTGTAGCCTTGTCCGAAATTCTTCAGTTCTGTGGGCATGTTAGGCCAGGTACGCGGGAACTCTCAAGAGACTTCCAACCGGAGGTACCTACATGATCCTACACTTTGTGCGACCTCTTGGCAGGTCTCCAAGGATTCGTATTCCTAGTCACGCGTTTAATCTCTCGAAACATGCAACCGACTGGCAGTCCTTTGTACCGTGGTAGGGCCAAAGTTTACTGTGAATATATACCACAAAGAATTTTCGAAAAATTAACACGTTGGTTGGTTTAACCTGCGTGGTTAAAATTATGTTTCGAGACAATTGGAAAGTACGTAACCTAGCATTTGTCATGGTACTTATTTTTCAAACCTCACCATCTTCACAAATTCTATTCAGATTCTTCATGACTTCAGAATCAATTTTTTTTAATTCCTTAATAGAAAGCTGTATGATCCTTGTTAGGGTGACGTGGCAACCAAGGTATTACAGAATAAAATATTAAAGTGCAGGAGGTTCTGCAGCTTTGTACTCCGCTAAATATAATTTTGCCATCCAAGTTATCAAAATGGGGAAAACAAAATTTTTGCGTGGTTTTCGAGATTTCTGATCATTGTGCAACGCTCGCGGATTGTCCTAGGAAGTTCTCGGGTTAGGGTATCGGTGTCGCGTCGAATACTTTGTGGCGAAGAACACGTCGAGCGAGCGGAGGTGAACAGGTTGTCAATGGGAATTTCTGGACGGTCCTGCGCGGACGTCTGATCCTGTAGGCCTCGGGATCAGGGGTGTATCCTTGGGGACAGATGCGTCACCGCGAACAACGCGAGCGGATGTTGGTGTCGCCGTCGCGTCTGCCGCCGATCCTGCACCCGTGTCCTTCTCCTTTTCTTCGCCCGACTCGTCGTTTCTTTTCCTTTGCCCAATTAGTATCTATCCGTTTCCTCGCGTATCTACGTATTACGGGTCTCCGATTCTTGTTCCTGCTCCTCATTTTTGTTCTCCGCTCCCATCGAAACCAGCTGCTCCTTTTATGACTTTTATACGTCATCGTTACTCTGGCCTGTGTCATTAATACCAAACATATCGACATTTATTTCTACCGTGTTCGGTTAAATGAATGGTCTTAAAAGACACTTTTTTTTCAATTGCATGCAAAAATATTTCACGTGTATATAATTGTATATAATTTATATATTACATTAGGTTGTCCTAAAAGTTCACACCACTTATACTTCTGCTGCTCAAATTAATATGCGAAACATACTCTCATGTGTTAATGAAAAAAGTAATCTTTCTCATTTTACAATATTTTTTCAGCTTTCTGACATAGTCATTATATCGTCATTATAAAATTTCTGTAGTTTTTTGATTAAATATTGTCACAGTCTCCAGCACGAACTTATAGGATGACCTAATATATAAAAATTGTACTCAAAATTTGGAAAACGGTCATTTGACCGGTCGTGGTATGAAGCCCAAAATGGTGTCAAGTGCATGATTTCTGAGAGCATCGCTCGTTATCGATCTTATTTTTCACTTCGTATGAATACCTTACCGTGCATTGACGAGTGTCCTGCTTGGAGTACTTGGCATGTAGGAACGCAGCTTAATGCACAAGTATATGTGAAAACCTAAAAAATCCTTACTTCTGCTAATCATTAGCGAAACGTAATAACGTTTCCTCCCCGTCTTCCTGTTCGTTCGTGGCATTTCCTCTCTGGGTTCGCGCGGTTATCGCTACACTCGCATATTCCACTGCCGCGGCGCGGTACAGAGGAGGAAGAGCGGTGCTCGATCCATCAAAACTGTGTGTCAGTAGCCATTAGCACGCTCCCAGCAGCGCAGCATCGAGTGCCGTCGCCTATACATATACACCCTGGATCCACTGAATGCTCCCGGGCTTAGCGGCATCCGACGCGTACCTTGCACCTACTTTTGCGAGCAGCAAAAATTTGCTTCTCCGCGGGAGGTTGTCTGGCCGATTTTCTTGGCTGCTCAACCGTCTTTCGTCATTGTTTCACGTTCACCAGGCGGATGCGGAACGTCGGTTGCGGAGGCGGAAATTTCAACCCCTCGACCGGTGAATCTTTGAAATTATTCGTACGATTGTTAGTTCAGGAGGTTTAGATAGTACTAAATGGCAGCGTTCCAGTGATAGTTCATGCTTGTCTTACAAATGAGTGGTGTCCAAACATTTGAAAATTGGTTGAGTAGGTTGAGTGGATTGTGTCTCTTTAGTGGGTAGGTGTGGCCACTGGAGTTTAATAGGTTCATTGCAAGCGGGTTTAGGTGGTTTGATAGACGTGGCACTGTTTGCTAAACTTTTTGATTCTTAGGTCTTGATGGATGATATTGTTTGATACATACTACGCGGCGTTCCAGATACGTCCAAAGGTTTTGGACTGAAGCCTTTGAAGGATTTCGTTGCTGGTTGTTTGCCAGGGTTGGATTTCATAAGTCTAAATAGGTTTAATCCTGGTTTTAGAATATCTCAGATTTATTTGGTATTTTCAAGCTCAAATCTGCTCTAAAAAAATTATTTATTTTAATATCTAGCAATGACACTCGAATCATAGATTAGACTTTACTAATCCATTTTGGCGGAGCGAGAATTAAAGGCGAAATGGAGTAGCATCGGCCAATGGAGTGTTGGCGTCGGTTTGTTCCGTATTTCCAGCAACAGAAGCAATAGCAGCAACAGCCATTCCGACGGCAGCCGGAGCAGCAGCAACGGCAGCTTTAGCGGACGGTCGGCGATCATCCATCACGAAGGTGTCAACCTCCCTCCTCGGCCAGAAACAACTAGCTATGACATTCTTCGCGCTGCCACTGCTTCCTTTTGCCTTTACCATTCTGTACGTCCGTCTATCCGTTCGTTTTTTCCGTTCGATATCCTTCCTCGCAGCTTTTCCCGCCTCTGGGAAGAGTCGAGAATGGTCGACGTCGACCAAAACTTGGAATATTTCATCCAAATCCTCGAAGACGATTGCTTGCGGGGTGTGCATCCAATTTACAATACTGGAATAGCCGTTGCCAGATTACAATATTGTTAGATTATTATTTTAAATTGAATGTACAAATTTACGATGAAGGGGTGTCATTCTTCGATCTCCTCATGTCACTGTCTTCATTCTGGCACAGCTGAACCAAAAAAGAAGCAAGCGATTAAAAAATGCGGAAGCTCGCGAGACGTCGGCGCAGCGGTCGCGTTTCCTTGTTGGAGGGGGCGAACGGTAATGTTTTAATTAAGACAAACGCGGCCGTTAGTAAATATGGTAACGACCGCTGTCCGACAATGAGAATCAATCATGCCACTTACGCGTGTCGGCCGATTGCCAAGCGATAAAACAACGCGTGGTTAGGAGCAACGCGTCGCGCTTGGAACGAAAACGCTCGCTTACGTGCCGCTGGAATCTCATTCGGTCATTACGATTCAGCAGTGTAGATTTCGCTGCTTGCGTTATGATTTATACATGCGTCTCCCTTGTATCTTATCGTTTGCACGTTGTAAAACGTTCTCGAGCATTGGACGACCGTTGCTCGAGCCTTCGATCATTCATGAAAACACGATCTTTCATTGAGAATTCAAGTAGTCGGAGTTTGTCTCTTTTATAAGCGCTTGTTTGTAGTAAGTGCGGTGACAAATGTCCTGAATATCTTCCGTGTCGTCCAAGTACAAATTTGTAGTACAGCTTCGCTATTGCGTTGCATCCTCTAAGATCCTCCCCATTTTCGGAAATATCTATCAAAGAGAAATTTTGGAAAGTACTGTCGAAGATCGATGGAAAGGGAGAGGTTAAGGGTGGCGAAGAAGTCGAAGGATTTAGGCGTAACTCGGGAGAAGGGGCTGTTGACAACGAACGGCAGTTGTGAACTTTTTCGGGGAACGTGGGCACGGGTAGTAGGGTAACGTACAATTCTATTTGTTGGATGATTGTACCGCTGCGAAATCAAGTCTGACGAAGATCGATCGGACAGCGTTTCGGGCGTCAACACACAGGATCGCTGGTTCCCCTGTTCAACCCCACTAAGGTCGGGTCTGCCGTCACTCTTCTGCAGATGCTGCCAATCCTGACTAAAGTTTCTATTAAGAAATTCCATTTAATGAAAACGCTCCCGTGCTCCTATTGGCGCGCCACTCGTGAAGGAAACGGACACAATGACACCTTGATTTGGAGCTTGGCATCGACGAGACGCGAATTTAGGGGAAACTTTTATACTAGGCGTTTCGATCGAAAGTGATTAGATGTATCAGCTCACAGGTTTAATTTACTGTTAGTATCAAGTGTCTTTTTTTCAATGATGAAATCACTGACATTTTATTGCTTTTGTGATTGGTACTCGTTTATGTGAACGTGCATGTAAGGAACGATGTGGAAATAGTAGAAGCAGACTTTGAGAATTACTTTGGAGCGAGAGTCCTTAGCATGCTTACAAACCCACTTCGTATGATACCAACCATCGTCTTTTCTGGTACCAACAACCAATTTCTGAGGCGACCAACTCGGTTACTACCTGTTGGAGAGAGTCCTCTTTACCTATTAGAGTTAAACTAGTAACCTCTTTACCTTTTGATAACTAGAGTCATTGGGACGTTTATCAACAGAAGAGATGTTACCTACAGTTGGCAATCTACAATTGACAGAGTTATTATAATAAGTGCTGAAAATGTAGGGTATCTTCTGTACCATTCGAGTTTCTTTTTCAATCGATAACGCAGGCTGTGACACTGGAATGGTAAGGGGGTTTTAATCCAGGCTACTCGAGAGATTGAATCGTTCTGTGTATGTATCTCGTTTCTGATGAAAAGATCATATTTCGTACTATGTTCCTATACATCGTCGTTCTGTTGCCTGCTGCAGGTATAGTAGACATCCTTCTACCCACAGTAGGTCGGATGATATTCATCCGTCATTGACCTGGCGTTGGTAAAGTAACAAGCGCAGTTTTGAAAGCAGAAATTTGAAGACACGTAGAGTGGATGTTGCTGGTGAAAATTGAGTTCGTAGATGGTGCTAAAGAAGATTACTCTCGCGCTGTGGAATGGAACCGAAACAGCTGTTGTCCCGAGCTTGGGGGTGGTATCCACTGTCAGATGCTCCGCCTATAAATCAACCGAGCTCATGGGGGAGACAGGCCGACGCCATGTTAACATATATAAACAAACCTTCCGTGCCCTAACTGATAAACGGCGAAAGCTACGCGCAACAAGCGATTGCACGCGAATAAAGTAGCGTAGGTGTATTTATCGCGGTGTATAAAGATATAATTTCGTTGTTACGCATCTTTTTCTAAAACCCAGAGAGTTAGCAAAAACCAAAGAATGAATATACCAAATATGGATTACATCCGCGTTCCAAGAAAAATTTAATTGCCACCGAGGATAATTAATAAATGTCAATCAGTTCGGTGAATTCGGAGGTGTCGGTGGAAAGGTACGAGCTAAAATGATTTTATGCCTGTCTTATGAACAATCTAATGTTACCCGACCGCTGGACAAAGATCATAGGATGGCTAATGGTCGAAGATCCGTTCGTCTCGAAGAGCCCGAGACTAATCAGCGCGAGCATTAATCTTCCCCGTGGATCCTCGACCCAATTTTCGTAAGGTCAAGTCGCAATGGAGACGTTGATTGGATTCTACGTCAGTCCAGAAGTAAACACGTTTTCTACCCTATCGTTGTGTGGCTTACTTTTTCTAACTTTTTAAGATTAATGAATTTTTTAGAGAAAACTTCTCAAAGGTGTTATCATATTCTCGATAATTGGGGCTTTCCGGTGTAACTCGTGTCTTTTGGTTAAGATACTCGAGATATAACTTGTACATTTTTAAGGTACCTGTGCTTAGCCGTGGTTCGTTGTCAACCTGCCTCGAGCATTTCAAGTTCCTTTTTATATTAATCATTGAACTGTCTGCGGACAAAGTTCGAAGGTACTAATGCATCCGAGGTTAAAGTTCATCGTAGTGGATATCATGGTTAAGTTGTTCGCGACACTGAAATGAACGGACCACCGGCCATTCTTAATGCGGTTCGTTGGAAAAATATTGCTGTGTAATTGTAAACCGCAGCCTCCCGGTGGCGTGGACCGTTTATCATCGTCCCTATAGGTCGTTGAGCGAGGTTCGGGGGTTCACCGTGCTAAGAGTTAAAACCTCAGCATGACTGGTGGCCTCGGTAGCCGATAGACGTGTCATTTACGCGTCTACGAATCAATAGCCGCTTCACTTTACACCCACCTTACATCATTAGTCATTTTATAGGGCCCGTTATATAGTGTGCCCTCTTTACATGCACGAGGAACGCGAACCCTCGTGTATCTTCGGTTACTAGAACCTTGTTTAGAACGCCTCTTTTTGTTTAGTTGACCACCATTGTTTGCTAAACTCTATGTTACTCTACTCATTTCTTCGTGAAAAATATGCTTTTGTTTCGGTTTCTGGTGATAATTTTTCCACTCCAATTTCAATCCTATATTAACCCGCAGTTCTATGTAGTATTAAATTAAATGCACTTACCTTGTATCCATCCAATTATAAAGGCTCCTTACGCTATTCATCTTACCTCCGAATAAACGTCTAACTAAAGTTTCGCATTTCCGCTCGGAAACTTCGCGCGACGTTTCTCTGGAAATCGAAGAAATCGTTGGGTTACGCAACAAAAATTTGAATAGGACTCCCAGGGACTTAACTAAGGATCGGAGGGTTACCCGTTCGATTTGACACGTTCCATAAATCTTGATGGGGTAGGACGAGAGCACTCGACCGGTCGCTCGGGGATCGTCAGATGGTGGTTGATTCGAAAATCGGGTGGTAAGCGTGCAAAACCGTTCGACGTTTCTTCGTTGAGCAGGAGACCTGGCAGGGAATAGGTCCACGGTTCACGCAGGACTCTGGCGCGTGTGTACACACACACACACACACAGGATCGTTATAATGATTAGTTGCCCCGTGTCACGGCAGAATTCGAATATTAGCCTGGCAGCATCTCCTACACTAGACACTCCCCGCTACACTTTATTAATTGTTCTGCATTCGAGCCTGGTAAAAGGTTGCCAGACTGCGATTCATTTTTCAACCACTTTTCTTGCGTTATTCTAGATTTACCTCGATATCTTCTACCGTTTTATATTATTCTTATGTATATTGCATTAACGCTTCGCTACATTTAGGATTACGCGTGCCATGGTCAGGTATAAAGTCATTAAGGACAAAGGGTTAACTGGATGAATTGGCGTGTAATTGTCCAGATAATGGGGATTTACAAACTCCGGACGATATTCGAATGGGGTACCATTGTAATTTATGAAAAGAAAATCAAAGTAGTTAAGCAGGTATCGGGATTAGACTTGAAAGTCCTCATCGAAGCTTTACATTAAGTACGCGTAGTACCGCTTCGGCGAGTTTCAACCGCAGTCAACTTTCAAAGCAATCTCATTCGCGATTCCTTTTTTAAATCGAAGGGAAAGAACGAAAGGAGCGCGACGAACGCGACTCCTAATCCCCCGTGTCCGCGTGGTAGAGTTCGGGTAGCGCGTGGCGTGTAAGATTCTATTTGCGGTGACCGAAGAAATTAACAAACCCGAGCCAGTCGCAAGCAAGGTGTCCCCGCGGTGAAAACTTAACACCGTATACATGTACGCGTCGCGGACGCGTGTAGAGAGCTGCTGCCGCTTCCTTCATCTATCATGCGAACCATGACAAACCGGGGCTCAAAAGCAGCCGCCAGCGTGGCAGTCGACTTCTTGCCTTCTACGCTTAGTCTCAGGTGAGCCTCTACCTGTCCGTCTACGTGGGATCCTCTTCTTCTCTCCTTCTCCCGCTACCTCCACATTTATTAACATTTAAGCGTTAACGACATTTCTCTGCCGTTCACGGGACATCGAAGAAACCGGAACCGTCCTCGCTAAGCCTCTTCCCTTGCTCTCGAACTCACCATTTCTTTGCCGTTGCCTGAAATTGCAAATCGCTTCGAGGAAGTTCGCGGCTACGCATTTTTCCTTGATCGAAAATAGCAACGTTAACGTACCGCTCCGTATCCGAATTTTGAATCGCAATAGCAGCAGATAGTTGTGCATCTTTTCACTTCGACGTTCAAACGTCTCGTTCCCATCGAAACACCGAAGACGCAGCGCGAGCTATAGAATTCGCCACGATCTTTTTGCTTTGGCCAAGTTTTTTGCGCCGGCCGCGTTATGTCTTTTACAGTTTAACTTTCTACATTACACGAAATCCCCTGCGTTTCATCACAGCGCTGGTGCACCGCGAGATTTCACCTCTGAAATGAGTTTCTCGTTATTTACCTTTTTGCACGGACCGCGATTACGCGACACTAAACACCGAACGAGCGCGTTTTCTCCCAACCGACATTTGCTTTTCGTCGATTCCCACATGGCTCGCTTTTTCACCGGTTTCCGTGTATCAGGTGTTCAAAAGTCGCTTCATACCTGATACGAGAGAAATATCGGCGGCAAGACAGGCGTGCATTAAGGCGCTACATCACGCTGTAGATGAAAGGTAGTTGTATTTAGAAATTAATTGCACCGGAGGTACTGTATATTGCTCAGGAGTTGGCGAGGCACCTACGAACTGAAGGGGGCAGAGGCAGGGAAATTTCACCGTTCGGTCAAAGTTGTTCAAATAATAAATACATTGATATTTTTTAAAATTTAACTTGGAAAATCAGGCTTCTAAGGGTTAATTTTTTTTACATACATATATCTATTGCTCTCTCAGCGCGGTAGCTTTGTAGATGTAACGGACTTGGCCAATAACGAAAATGCGTGTAAGTAAAAGTTTCGCTGTTACGCGACAGCCAATCTAACTGTCCTCGCCAACTCCCGAGCAACGAACTATACGAGCTCACTCGACGTAGGATCGCAAAGGGTTAACCAACGGTAGAAGTGGCGGGAAAAAGAGATCTCGGTAAAGAAGAAATGCTTTCGATATTTTATGGGGAAGTCATATTTTTATCTTGTCGCAAGGCCACCGCCGCAATCGCATCGAGGGAGGACCACGAGAAGTCAAGGGTTAGTAGCCCCGAGTCGTGCAATGTTTGGCCTCCCCCGTCCGACCGTCGCGACCATAAATCTTACGATCGTCAAGGGACGACTCATTCACGCCACTTTGCTTTCCGACCGATATCCGACTAGCAGGAAACTCCTGAATTCCCGCGACTTTCAGCTTGATCAAAGTGTCTTCGATCCGTCTTTCCTTTTTCCATCCGGGCAGATCAGTGGACGAAAGATTTCTTCCTCGACGTTATTGACTTCGTCCAAGAAGTTATTCCGGAACACTAATAGCGTCGCTAGAAGTAGTCTGTCGGTTCGATGGAACTTTGGCTATGGATTTACTTGAATTCGGGCAGAACTAAAGGATTAATGCAATACTTGTCCACTTTGCATAATATTCTCATATCGAAGAGGGTGATAAACGTTAAACGATGCGAATTGAAGAATTGGTGATTCGAAAAATTGGAAAATCGGAGAAGAATCGAAAAGTCGTGGAATCAGAGAATCGAAAGACACGGGAAGCCCGAAGGCAGCAAAAAGGGCGATCTTAGGATTCGTCGAAAGTGCTATTCCCCGGTTTTCCAGTTTTTTCGCCGGTCCTGGCCGGAAGGCCCAGCGTTTCCAGAGCAGAAAAAGTTAATAGCGTGGAGAAATTAGCCGGCGGGGTGGTGGAGGAGGATCGTTGATCGGGGGTTGCGTTTCGTTGGGGTGTTCTGCACAGATGCAGCGATAGCAACAGTTCGGTGTCGGCTCGTTCAGACAGGAGGCCGCATATGAGCTCGGAGCCACGGCATCGTATGGGCTTGACTCACACGCATCACGCGCAGTCATCCATCATTGTCAGTCACTTCACTGACACAGCCGTTCGTCCGGTCTACGGACGCGCGTACGGGACTCTCTCGATTCGTGACTCTCCGTCCCTCCTCCGTGTGTTCTGATTTCCCGCGAAACCGATGCTAGAACCTAGAACTTTACAGCGTTACCGATACCATCGCTCCGACACACTACTCTGCGAGCAAATGTCTCCGAGCACCTCGCGAATTTAACGTTAAACCTGGATTCTTCTGTTCTAGTCATCCTCGGGACCTGTAAATAATTCAACGAAATTCTGCGTAACTGCAACGGCAAAGGACACGGCGCGTGAAAGGACATGATTTCCGATGACGGCGCGCAATTCGTGCGCGCAAATCAATTTTAATAGGGTGATAAATGTGGCGCATCGCGCTGGTAAAATATGGATCCAGCACGGCGCGCGAGGGCCGCGCTAAAAATAATATTTCAGTTCGATTGCTCTGATATTTCGAGTCATCCATCATCGTCGCTTCTTTCGTCGACACGAGGCTCGCAGGAAACGACGATCCAAATACATACATTTCAGCAGCCTCCTCTTTCCGAGTATGGTCACGATTTTCCGTACAGAATTCAGGAATTTAACCCCCACGTTCCGTAGGAATATTTTCATCGAAAATACGTGGCTACAACGGTGCTTGTATCACTGACCATCTGTCTTACCGATCGATACGGGGAAACGAAGGTGCCAGTGATAAAGAAAGGACAAGACAATCTACTTTTAAGTTTGGTACGACCTGTATTTTTGCGTCGGTGAACGAATGTACACGTGTGCGATGATCACGTTCCTTTCTCGTTCGAGAATCGGCTCCTCGAGGAAATTATACATTCAGAATCGAATAAACAACGTGTGTGTCCGTGTGTATGGATGTGTGTTCGTGTTTGTAGATGTGTGTGTGTACGGTTACCGTAAGCGCGCTATGTACAAAGAAGTCCTCGTGTAAACAACCACGGCTCCTAATGATTTATACAAACCAGACGACGGCGTATTAAATATTATTCCCGCTGTTCAGGTGAAAATCAAAGATACACGTCCGCTAGCTACGCTTATCTCGTATTTTAACTATTCGGTTCATCACGACGATCTTTATTTGGTTCGCTTAAAGTAGAGCCTACAGTCGGGCCAGAATGAATTGGTTGCTCAAGGCCAACCCCGCCACTCGGTCTCTCTCATCGCAGGCACACCCTCTCCGTTTCTCGAATTGATACCTTACCAATCACAAAAGCGGGGCTCGTGTACGCGGCGCGATACATAGTGGGGGAGGTAGCTCCAAGCGATTAATCGATTCTATCCAAATTGTAGTAGAAATTACGATCGGAAACGCGTAGTCTGTGAGAAAAGTGATCGGATTCCCTACAAAGCGTCGCACAAAACGATCCGACGCGTTCGTTTCGTTAACCCTAAAAGAAATAAAAATGTGTCCCGTGTACAGTAAAAAATAAACATCGTTAAAATTAACGATTCCCGAACGTACATAACTAAAACGCGAATCGATCGGTTCTTCGATGTTCGCACGATCGTCTAGATGCTTTCGTCTCGAAAAACGTGTAAAACAACGTCGAGCGAATCGCGGTAAATCGGTGAGCGAAATAAACGTCGGAAAAGTTTCATAATTTTTTTCATGAAACGTTCTCGCTGCGAATGGTGTCCTTACGAGTGCAGTTCGTCTCGCCCCTAATTCGAATCAGGACAAAGGGTTTCTTAGAGTAGGCAGTTACACGATTATTTCCTGCCTTTGATTAAAAACTAACGCATTGCACCTAGGCTCGTCTCACTCGGACTCGGTGTTCTCTAACAGTGACGATGTCGTGTTTCGTGGAAATTTCGTTAAAGTAATCGTCTTCTCCTAATAGGTATATATATACACGCGTTTACTCACTATCGATTATTGCTCGTGAATCTACAGCCACCCTTATCGACGTACCGCAAATTCTTTCCTTCGATCTTGGCTATCCCTTTCGCGTCGTTCTCGATACACAAGTCTCGCAACAACATGGCAATGGGGCGCGAGCACGAAATGGCGCCAACTCGTATCGCTTTGCTTCGATCGAACTGTACACACACCACAAAGCTAACTCCATTAACGCAGAAATCGTTCACGTTAGAAAGATTGCACTTGCACCTCGTTTCTCGAATCGCACAGTTCACGTTGATCGGTCTGCTATCACTTCCTGGCTGGCTTCACGTGTTCGCGACACTGAAGATCAATTTAATCGTTGATAGGGTTTAGGTAATCATTGTTTACGGACGGAGGTGATCACACCGAGACGAAGATCGTCGTTTAGCCTTAGCTAGGGCGTTTCACTTCGTCTTGTTCATCGGGTTGACGCAAAAGTAACGGGTGTTTACTGAAATATTGCACTGACGCTGTAACCTGTATATACTTCCTCGAATTTTCAAAATTAGGATCGTGGGAACTTCCGTCACTTCACATCAACCCAACGATATGCACGTATGTAGCTTTAAAGCAGACTTCGTACTAAAGTTCACTCGACTTGGGGTGTCGCGTTCGGATTGCTTTGTCGATGACGCGCAGCTTTCAACCTCTCGAACGAGGTAACACTGCCTTCGAATTTAGCTGAAGATTCGGATAGCCATCCTGCACCCCGAACAAGGCAATCCGAGAGCGAACCGCAAGCTTCCGATGGGTCTCAGGCTACGTGTTCACTCAAAGATCGAACAAACCCAGAAGAATCGCAGGATTAGCCACCGGAGATGTCACCGTTCACTCGAGAAAACTGTAACACCACCACTGAAACCAATTGTCGTCGTTCACCTCGTTCACAGACAAAGCGATCTAGAAGGAAATATTCTTCTAGCGTCAACTACCGACCCGAATCCGCGCATTCGTTATCGTAACGCAGACATCGACTGGACTCTCAGTCGACAGCCTCGATCTCGACCAAACTCGAATCAACGGGATCTGCAGAACACTCGCGCACGATCCGCTCCAATCGACTATGTACACATCACAATGCACGCTCGGTCAGCGGGCCGAGGGATCAGTACAGCGTGTTCAGCAGACACTGCTCGTCGTTCCAATCCAACTGACAGGGATTCTCCGTCTCGTGAACTCAACTGAGTTGATAGTACTCCGGCGCGAAGTCGTTGGCTAGGTTCGTGAGGAAGTTGAAATCCGAGGAGCTGTTGCTGTTGTCGGCGGACGGTGGCGGGGCCGCGCCGTGGACAGGATCACCGTAAAAGTTGCCATAATTTCCGTAAGTGTCACCGTTGCCTTCGGCTTGACCTGCGCTACCGGGTGGAGTGATCACTGCTGCGGTGGCAGCCGCGATAGCGGTCGCAGTTGTCGTCATGCCGGGCGCAGGGAACGGATCTGGCGAGGAGACGTAGCTGTTTGGAATGTTGGACGCTTCTCCGCCTTGATGGACGTGCAGTTGATTGGTCTGCTCGTAATAGGCGCTTGGATGACACTTGTTCCCCGCTCTGTAGTCGCCCGTGCTGGGATGCATAGGCGGTTGATGAGCCACGTATCCCTCCGCTGTGTGCTGCTGTTGGTGTTGATGTTGCTGAATGTCGTTGTAGTAATGCTGACCAGTCTGCACGGATACGGCTGCGTGACCATGGGAGGCTAGATTCTCGCTGGTACCGTGGTAGTTTCCGGTGGCGGGGTATCCATAGTTTCCAGGAGCCATGTAACCTTCCGCGGATTGATCGTGTTGAGTGGAGTAACCCTGACTGGAACCGTAGGTGTTGCCTTGCATACCTCTGTGATAAGAGCCATGATAAGGTGGTCCAGCTTGAGGATAACCATTATACTCTCCGCTAGTATTAGGGTATTGGTTTTGCTGTTGATGGAACTGCATACTAGAGTTGTACATCGCCCTGGAGGTGCTACTCGTCGATCCACGAACGTGGTGCCCGACTCTGGGGCCCAACACTTGATTCTGTCTCGCGTAGAGCGGATGAACTTCGCCCGGGTACGAGATCCTGGGCTGCTGATAGGTGTCCCGAGTGCAGTAAGTGCTTTGTGCCTGGGTTTGCTGCGTGGCCGTCGGGACGGTCTGTCTGCTAGGCACTCCATTTCTGTAGTCGACGGATGATGCCGATTGGTAGACGCTCTGCTGCTGAAAGTGTGTTTGCGGGTTGCTGGCGATGTTCCTAGCACCGTGGGGAGACATCGTACCAGCGTTCGTGGATCCGTGCATCATTGGCGCAGCCACCGAGCTGGTCGAGGACGGGGAGCTTCTCGGTCTCTGCATGTAGGCTGCATGCGTGGCTTGGATTCCTAGGGGACTGCCTTGTTGCAGTTGAACGGAAACTGGAGTACCAGGCGTCGAGGATGGCGTCAAGCTTCTCGTTGAATTCTGACCAGGTAGAACGGGTGTGCTGACGGTGGAGTCGGGCATCGCCAACAGTACGCCGTTGCTGTTCACCGAGCAAAGCTCCTTCGTGTTCGCCGACGGTGACTTTTTGCTGACGGAGATTTGCTGTTTCACAGGATTGGGACTCTTGTGGCCGCTTTCTACCTTCACTCGAACGTCGCTGGGCTGTTTCTTGCTGGCCACGCTGGGCGACGTCACCTCGCTTCCGTCTTGAGACCTCGAGTCGTCGTCCGCTATCATCTTCTCGAAGGAGCTGGACACGCTGTTCGTGCTACCGACGCTGCTGGCTCCGTTGCTGTTCGCGTTGAAGCCAGGGTTGCTGTTGTTATTGTTCGTGGCGCTGGGCGTGTTATTGTTGTTGCTACCGCGACACCCGGACGATCCGAGCTCCGTCACGTCGCCGGACAACGTGCTACCCACGTCGCTCACGCCAGAGATATCACAGTTGTGGCAGCTCTTTTTCTCGTCGCTGTCGATGGCGAGCATTTTCTCCGTCTTGGACTTCTCCATTCCGTCCGACGTCGACCCGTCCTTCTCGTCGCCGTCCTCCTTGCTCAGCGTTTGCCGCTTGTGCTTCATCCGTCGGTTTTGGAACCACACTTTCACCTGGAATCAGATCGTTTTCGCTCGTGGTAGTTGCGAATAGGCGTGGAAGGGGCTATCGCGCGCTTTCTCGTTGTTCTCACCTGCCTTTCCGTGAGGTCCAGGGACGCGGCGATCTCTATTCTTCGCGGTCGGCATAGGTACTTGTTGAAGTGGAACTCCTTCTCCAGCTCGAGGAGCTGCGTGTTCGTGTACGCAGTCCGTAGCCTCCTCGGCAGACCATTTTCTGGAAAATGGGAAAGTTATTCTTCGTTTCTCACGAATGATATACAGGGTGCCCCGTAACTGGTGGTACGAGCGAACAAGGGGTGATTCTACGTGAAACATTAAATCGAAAATGTAGAATAAAATTTTTTCATATGACGCTTTATTTTCGAAAAGAATAAGCTTGAAAATTTGTCGAGCACGCGTGCACTTGGACCAACTTCAGCTCAACGGATTTCAGTGTAAAATAGATGTAATCGTGTCATCATGTTGACAATGTATTGTAAACATTACAAGAAACACGGAAGTACTCTCCTATTCGGAACAGTAAGATAGCAAAATCCGTCGAATTGATGCTAAGTACACGCGTACTCGCCAAATTTTCAAATTTATCTTTTTGGAATATAAAGCGTCATGTGAGGTCAGAATTTTGGGGAAGTTTTGTGTCGAGTGCAGCAATTTTATGTACAGGATATTACACAGTCTATACGGGTGCACTCTTATAAATCATAGCATCGTTTTATAACAAAAGTTTCAAGTCCAAGGCAAGGCGTTAACGGTAATGCCTTGATTGAAATATATTTGATCGAATGGTGTGACTCGTTCAATGAATACATAAAGCTGGTGGAAGATCGAATAGCTAGTATCATTAGTTATCGCAAGACGTTTGACGGAATGAGATGAGGATCGTAGCATATGAGAAATTTCTCATGCGTTGCAACCTGCCATAGTTTTAGCGAGCCAGTTCCTATTGCGGCAGAGCCAATTTATCCGCGAACCTCTAGTAACCGCATGTTAATGTATACAATTTTAGTAACACGTTCGTTGCATCTTCCTTGTTTCTTTCTGTTTCGTTAAATTCCTTGCCAAGCGAAACGCTTTATCAAACTTCACATCTGAAATTTCGAGTACCCCGAGAAAATGCCTGCAAGCACAATGAACGTTGCTGGTAGGCTGAAGCTGAACACTGATATGAAATCTTAATGAAACTCTGCCATTCGGAATGGAAGAGACGCGGTCTACTAATAATCGTTACAGTTATGGTTTACCGACTAAATAGTTTACTAATTAATGTAGATTAAAAATTATAACTAGGGGTACGTTCGAGGTGCCATAATCCTGGATCTGTTGTGCAGGAAACATAAATATTATCCTGGCAATCTGTTTGAAAAATCGTGGTATGAATATATTAATGAAAAGCTGAAATAATAGCTAAATAATAATAACCGTATCCGTTGATACAAAAAGTTGTATCTCGCATGGGAAGTTAACCCTTTGCACTCGGATGTTCCATATGAGGGGGCATCGTAAATCTAACAAATTTTGTTAGTAAAGGATCAAGTCTAATAATGAGTGCAAAGGGTGAATTATAAAAAAAAGCTGCGAATGCGTCGAGCAGATAAATTCGGACGAAGCGTAGACTTTTCATCGCGGCATCGTCGTCTCCAGTTTTTGCACGATTACGCCACTCGAACGATCGCTTATAATTAATGATCATTTAGGCGATTCGAGGGGTCCCGGGGAAGCCCGTGTTCCGAACAATACAGGAACGAGAGCTCGCCGCGTCGATGGGGCCTGTTTCAGCGTTGTTCCGTCGAGTTGCTAGGCTCCTTAGAAACTTTTGGCCAAGTTCCCAGCCGGTGGTATTCCGTGTCGATGCGAAACACCTCGTAATTATTATCTAGTAAGAAACTTGTCGCGAGATAACGAGGGAAGCGTCGACGGGAAAGAGGAAGGGACTCCCGAGGATGGAGCGAATGTTCAAAGTAAGAACCCGGCGATATCTCTCGTCACGGCGGCCGACCGGTAATCTTCGTCGGTGTGATGTAAACAATCATTAATAGTCGCCCGTAGTAATTACAGAAATTTTACGCGGTGCTCGACGGAGCAATATTTCAATCAATGTCGATGATCGTGTGCGCGCACGCAATATCCTCGACTCTTCAAACACAAGCGGCTCGGTTAATGTAGAATTCAACCGAGGAAATATTACCGATAAAGTAACGGCGCAATTAACCTCACGGGTTATCCGGGATCGATTTTTCCCGTCGGCTAGATCCGCGTTGCTCGACGATATTCTGCTTCTCGTTGACGCAATGACAAAACGTTTTGTAGAGAAATTGAATTACGCCTGCGGTTTGCGACCGGCTCGCCTTGGACGTAATGTTCCCGTGATTGCGATTGTTCGCTCTCGTGAATAATTGAGCCGCTTGTTCCAGGAACGTTGTCTATTTCATTGTTGGCACTGGAATGTAGGTGATATCCTAATTGGATGTTCGCAAAATAAGAGAAAGGTTAAACAGGAATGAGTGACCTTTAGGAATTTTTTCTTCGAGGTAACGTTACATAGCGATACCGACAACTATGATTTTTTAAATAAACCAGGTCGATTACTCGTCCCTTCATCCAAGTCGCTAGATATACGACAGGAAATGAAGAATCGAGAACGATTTGCTTCTCTGTGGAAAAAAACTTCTATCACAGAAACCGATCGGTCTTCTTCCGACGAAAACCTTTTCGACAACCGAGTATCCTTTCGAAAAGGAACAATTCTATCGCACAACGTTGAATTTTCCGGACAATTCACCGATTCAAACGCTATGACCGATCGCCCGCCACCTGGACGTTTCGTATACACCGTATTCTTCGAGTAGCAGGGAGCATTGCTGCACTGTTTTTTTTTTTTTTTATCTTGAGCGGCCGTATCATTCGGAAAAAAGTGTTGTACGGGGTGACGCGGCGGAGGGTGAAGGGAGAGGGTGTCTTCGTTGTGGAGGGCTGAGATGCTAAACTACCCCATGGCGTGCGAGTGGATTCAGGGGTGGTCGAACGGCTGGGATGAGTCGTCGGGGGTTAAATAGGAGGGACAGAGATGGCGATATCGACGAAAGACGGAAAAAGAGACGGTGAAGGCCAGCCGTATGAAAAAAGAAGGACAAGCTGAAGACGATGGAGGGTGAAAGGAGGGATGACAGAGGGTGCAGCGGGGATAAGTCTGCACGTGGAGTTTTCATAGAGTAAAAGTGGACGGGGTGGAAGTATCGCGTGAGCGACACGGCTCTTATCGATATTTCTATCTCGGGATTTGCCGCGGGAAACCGTCGATACTTTTCCGAACAATGCCCGATCCGTGCGCTTTTACTCGCGTAAAACATTTTCCAGGTGATTTTAGTCGATGATTGGTACCCTCTTCGATTTGTTCGAAAACAATAATTACTTTCATCCTTTTTTCTTTCACTCTTTGTTTACAGACTTAGGAAACCCTCGACGCTTAGGTGATTATACCGTGTAAAAGTCAAGGTCGCAATCCTCGGCTCTGTATTTACGTTTTATGTTCGAGATGTAACCCTGTTCATCGGCCTCTGCGATGAACGGAACGCTGCAGCCGGCCATAAATCATCGGCCCCGGTGAAATTAGCGGCACTGGTTTTCAGACGAATTTGACGCTTTTTACCGAAAGACTATTCAGAGAATTCAAACTTAGGTCAACGTTTCCCTTCGTATCATTATCATAATCGAAATCGTTCTAGTCCGAGTAACCTCTGTCAATTTTCCATTTTAGAAAAAAGGAAGGAAGGATATTTATTTATTGATCGTAATAATATTATTGTGACGCTTTCGAAAACATAATTATTGTAACCGAATGGCCGCTGGAGGGGTGCGACCGATAGCGGAAGAAGGATCGCGCGGAATAGAGAGAGGGTGGCGTGTTCGAAACTCGGCAAATCCCGCGCGCGGGCTTTTAGAGGATAAGGGTGGTTTTCGAGGGGTAGGGACGACGGGATGGAAGTATCGCGTGATTGACGTGGGCCTCATCAGCATTTCGGTCTCGCGATTGGCTGGACGGACCTGTCAATCAACCGATATTCCACGCCTATTGGTTGTGTCTCGTAACCGGTGTAGTCTGTCGTCCCTTTTCCAAAGGGCTGGTTTTCGCAGAGGGCGAGAAAAGCCTGCTGTTGCGTACATTTATACTGCTTCTATCTCCTATCTCGTGTGAAAAACGTCGAACGAATTGCACTTGTAGGAATTATCTGGAATGTAAATATAATCAACGGGGTAATTTTTTTGTGGACGTTCCTCGAGTAGAAGACCCAATATTGCTTCCAGTGTTGGTACACGTAGAGCACGATAAAAATGAGAAAAGTTTTACACTGAAAGGATAGAACGGAGGATATAATGATGGAACGATGGACAAGAAATTCCTGATATAAACTGCCGAGACGGAAGCCATTAACCTTTTGCACTGCGTGTGTTTTTTCAGTCGCCAGAAATAAATGACGCTCTATGCTAAGTGCGCCCGCAAGATGTATACGCTCCACACAACTTTTGTGTACAGATGAACGAACTGGATGGGATCCTAAATTGGTAAACAAATAATAAGTGCGCCTGGTTATCGCTTCATTGTTTTTTCCCTCGTACCGGAACGTATTAGTCTTCGATGATGCAAGAGTCGGCGCGTACGTGCCTTTCCAATCATACGAGCAAAGAAAATAAAACACAACGCAACTACTGTAAGAAGTAATCGGGTGCGGACTTGTACAAGAAGGCCAGCGTTCATCATTTTTAAGCTTTAGTCTTCCGTTCTGCACGTGATAAAAGAAAAGTTAATAATCGTTTAAGTAAGATAGTTACTTACTTTGTAAGAAATGCAATGTTAACGTCACACTGGGACCACGCATAACGGTATCGTAAGTTTTCATACGATTCAAATAAACATATTCAAGTTATGAATGTGTCAGAGTCGCCATTGCTCAAGAAGACTTTGTGTACTATTCGCACGGCTTACCGATATAGTGACAGGAATTGCTGCTTTGTAGTTGGAGGTTCTTTCACTCGGAGCAAAAATATATCAACGGACATCGCGGCGAGCTTCTCATTCTTCCAAAGAGTGGACGAACTGTCAGGCTCGAGTCAGAATGAAGAGTGCAGAGTGACGGGTACGCGAGCTTGCCGAGGTACACGCGAGCGCCAAAATAGAATTCGTATTTCCGAATACTGTGACACGTTCTAGTAACGCCAGCCTCTCTAGTTAGCTCGAGGAAAACACCTTGCGAGAAAAATTCCTGCCCTTTCATTGCGGCTCGAATTAGACCTTCAAAAGCTAGGGTGAACCTTTGCGTCAGACAATTCGTCCTTTTGTATGGATTTTTTGCCTTTTCTGATTCGAGAAGTGCCGCGGGATGAACGTTTGGCGCGAAGAGGTTTAAAATAGAGAGACCGGGAAGAAATCACGGAAAAAGCTACTGGCCGGATAACATTGTTAAAATAACATTGGTCTTGTTAGTCGCACGCGATGGATTCGTCAGTCGTCGAGTCGGTAAAGTTTCCTTCTCGTGGCGACGCCGTCGGCCGTCGCTTCGCACGTTCTCTTCAGAATAACAGGATGTGTTTCTCTTCGGGTACGAGAAGAGAAACGTATCTCTCTTTCTATTACAATTTCGGTATCCAGAAGACGTTCTTCTGCCCTCTGTTTTCCAGACAAGTCTGTCATTGAGAACCAGTAGTCCATCGGCTGTTGTAAAAAAATGTCTTCTACTTTTACACAGTGTGGCTTTTATTAACCCTTCGCACTCCGAATTATATTTCAATTTCGTCACCAGCTGCTCTCAACGTTTTTAAGTGTTTTACTTGAAATTAACCTGAGATAAAAACTGATGTCGAATCACACTCGACATAGGAGTGCAAAGGGTTAATGGATTCGGTAGAATCTAATTAAAATTGGACGACCGTGTGCAAATCTTATACCACGTAACGATAATAGTCCTGTCGTCAGAGCGTAATCGCACCCCTATCGAAGGAGTAGGGATAGTGTACTGGAGGATTATCGTCGATTTCCACCTTCCACGTTCTCTTAATCCAATAGTCCTTTGCGTAACACTTTCACAGTGGATGAAACGTCCATCAGTATATCCCGCAGGATCAAATCCTCTTGTGTACCTAGCCTGAACAAGAGAGATCCCCTCTCGAGAGACGAAGAATTCTCTTCATCGTACAAATAAAATGTGACGTATTAATCTCCGCGATCCACTTAAGTATTTTTATTTACATCGTGCATCCCTCGAGAATCAAACGTCATCTCGCGCGTACGAGTGAAAACAAGATTTGTGAAATCGCAGACAGCTGAATCGAAGAATAAATATATCCCAATTTATATTCCAGCCACTGTAGACCATGGTCCACGCACGACCGATTCTCGCCACGTTCTTAAGGCTCGACCGAAGAGTTCCTCCTTCCCGCCTGGGTTCGTTCGGCGGGCCAGTTCCCTATAGACAGGTGGGAAGGGTCACATGATGGCCGTCTTTGTAATTTGTCTTTTGTTTCCCCCGCGTCTTAGCTCGCGGGAAGAAAACTTGCGGGGTAGAACAAAGGACGGAAAGAGCCGGTCTCTATCGACTGACGCGCACAAGAGAGCCGCTTCCTTCTCCCTTCTGGCCGCTCGTTTTCTCTCCACCTCTTCGACATCGGCCCGTTGTCGGCGTAAACGTATGAAAAATGAGTGACGAGAGTTCGAAACAAACGAGAGGACAGCCGGTTCCGTGTTTCGGCACAGGTAGAGAACGCTCTGGCCCGTCCAGGGGTAATCGATAACCTCTCGATCGTTTCTGGCTCCACTCGATGTTCCGAAACGGTCCAGTTCGGAGTGGAATCACGTGGTCACATAAAAGCAATCTTTTCGGTGGCGAAAAAATTTCTATTAGCTCCTCGTGAAATAACTTAAATTCGCCAAATTTTACTTGAATTCAAAGATACCTCGGGCTTAAAGCTTCGGCCACCTCACAATTAGCAATAAACAGGATACGAATATTAATCTGTAGCAATCAACAGCTACCAGGAGATTGAAACAGTTAAGTCCATTCATCAACGGACTCAATATCCGGCGAGACAAAAAATGTTGCTACGACTTCGATTCCACTGCACCCATAGATTACATAACAGGGCCGATAGTAAAGGGAAAAACGAGAGCGGATACAATGAAGACGTTTGCACAGATTAGCTGCTGTATTACATGTAGCTACATTACTCTCCGGGTGTCCAGGTAATTGACGTTCCAGTTAACATCACAATATCGCACAGGAACCGTAGAGAACGGTGCAACGAAGTTGCAAGACTGCATCGACGGACAGTCGTTGATGACGTTGTAGATGGTCGGCTCGGTGAAATTCAACGCAGTCGATGTAACGATCGAAGAATTATTCATTGCGCGATGACGGGCTACTGGCGATTGGGTAATTTGTGGTGGATAAATCGCCGGAAGAGGCACGGGGTACGAGGGAAAGGAAGAATCGTCGTAAACTGTGGCTCATTACTGATTTATACGTGGAATGGAAACGGAGAGGGACACGAGCAAAATTAAACGCCCTGCTAGCGAGTGTTGGGAATAGTGGCTGTCTACAAGGGGTCTTCTCGTTGCTCTGGTTTTCGGATGTTGCGGCATGCGCGAGCTATAATCAATTAACGGTGAGCGAGACAAGAACCGCGGCCGACCACCGCGGCCGCAAAATATTTCACACCTTCCTGTTCCAGTTTCAGGGGAAACCAATTGTTTCGCCAGGTCTGCGGGCTTTACGGTAGGATTGGAGTCGACGAGATACGCTCCTCGTCTCACGCTGTTCTCGAGCAGAGAAAAATATTGGTGTCGTCTGAATCTTGTGCGGCCAAATGTGGTTCCAACTGAGCTGTACGGTTACTATTTTATTGCGGGGTGGTATCCTTGTCCGGTGGTCTTGAATCGAGCAGAGTCTTCCATTTTCGCAGTCTATTCTGAATCGATTCCGGATCAAATTTAACTTGTCGGTGCCAACTATAAGATCCCACATTCCATCTTCGTTCTTGACGTTGAGCAAATTACGCGGTATTTTCAGGATCCTTGCTGGGAATTCTGAATACATAGAACACAGAAATTGAACTAATCCAATGGAGAGGTAACGCTGCTTTCACCAAGACCAGCGAATCCAGTTCTTGGTAAACGCCATCGCGTCTCGAGTAGTACGGAATGAGAATAGCTCGGAACCGGTATCGAGGGGGAAGGATCAACGTCTTTACTTTCGATCCAACCGCTTCCACGCAGCGGTTTCATTAGGGACCTCCCTCCGTTCGTTAGAGCAAGTTCAGGATACCACACGCGTGATGTCTCCGGAGCCATAATCCTCTATAAATTGTATGCAAGAACCGCGTAACGACATGGCGCACCTTGTTATTACCGACTTCCTCTGCGTCTCGCGGCTTCCCTAGCCCCCTTGCGTGTCTTCTTAGCATTTTTCGCGAGCGGTTTCTTCCGAGAATTCAAGCTCGCCGCATTAGCATAACTTCCCAGTGGCTTCGTTTCGTTCTATCCAGGCGCGCACGCGCGAGCGCAAAAAGAAAAGAAGACAGAACGAGCCGCAAAAGGAATCGCGAAAAAAGGAAACTGGCGCCAAAGCGACGAATAGCCGGGGGAAACGGGGCACCTGGGGGAAAGGCAAGGGAGGGGGTGGATCGACAAGGAGGAAAACCGCGACGAAAAATTAATGAAAGGGTAGAGGAAACAGGAAAAAAGCATAATCGGCAACAGCGGCGTACTCGCGAAGACACGGCAACCGCGGCGCTGCAGCTGCTTCGACGGCCATGTTGGCCACATGCAACATGATTATGGTGGCCGCGAACCGGAGGAGAGGCCCTTCGTGCAAGAAAATTGGATGCACCGAAGAAAGAGAGAACCGACGGCGACGACGACGACGACGACGACGACGACGTGTGTGCGGTCGCGTGTGCGCGCGCGCGCGCCACTCTGGAGTCCGAAGGCGTGCCGATGCAACCTGCAATCATCGGGGTGGAGCGACCACCTTCGACCCGTGCGTTCATCCTCAGCGCACCGCGAACCTCTCGACAGAGTACCCTCGAGCTACTTTCTCGTGTCTCCAGAGCCTTTCATTTTTTGCAATTCTTACCGCATTCGTAACTCTCGAAATGCCAAGGTCCACTTTTCTTTTTCTTCTTTAAACAGAAGCCGCACTTTTCGTGCAAACACGATTCGCGATAATATCGAAACAAATCGAGCCCGGCCGAGTACTACGACCTTCGGGCTACATTTAAATAACCTCGATTAACATACCGCGCCAGAGTTAAATTGCCGACAAATGTTCGCTGTTTCCAGCGCAGTCTAGAATTTAGAACCGGGGGTGAAAAAGTGGCGCGTATCAGTGAACGACCACACGAGAGGCATTCTTCAGGAATAGTTCTGCCATAACTCTTCCAGCGCTGACGATAAACAGAAACGACGGGCTCGGTCGCGTTCTTATAAAAATGTATGAACGCGGTACGGACCTTGCGGCTGGTGCTCGCGTTAATTACACCTAACGGATTTATCGGCGGGAATCGCGGGTTTCAGCCTGGATCGGGAAAAAATGTACGCGTCAAAAAGGACCTGCACGCCGTCGTTTTGATTCATTGCCTGCCGGGACGAAAATTACGGGTTGCACCGCGAGAGTTCATTTTTCGATTCTATCTTCGCGGTCACGATAACAAATCCGTGCCCCCGCAGCTTACGTTGCGCACGAAGATTCAGCGAGCACGCAACAATACACGAAACCGCGTAACACGACCGCGACAGCTGTTGCTGGTACGAGTTCGCGGTTCACGATTGGTTCTGGATGCCTCTGAAATTATTATACGCGCCGCGAAGCTAGATAAACGCCGCGATGCGACCGCAACTTGCTAATAATTCAACGGCAGTTTTTGCTTCCTGGTAGGGGTCGGTCGACCTGCGGCGAGGAATTGTCCAATGGTCGTGGAAGAACCTCTTAATGGAGGGATCGATACAACCCTTTAAGTAGGCTACAAATTAAGGGTGCTATCTAAGAGGTGTTACCTAGTCGTATTAAGTTTTTGATGTTGATGGAGGTACTGCAAACGTTGGATAACGGTCCCTTTTTAATTTTTCTTTCAGATATCAGTCCTCAAGGAAGTGGAGTTCAGAGTCGAGTCAAAATTTGTGAACTGTCTCGCCAACTCCTGCCCAACGGACTCCAAGCATGCTATCGTGGCGTGGACAGCCGACGTCATAGCAAAGTATGACGCGTGAGAATAAACTGCAGCAGTGGGAGAGTATTAGGGTAGGGGTCTCAGGGTTCGTTACAAAGTGCATCATGCGACTTGCGCTGTGCATAAGTCAAATATTTCGAGAATCATCGAACGCAAACTAATCGTCGCGCATTCCCCTCCAATACTTGTACGCTAACAGGCACAATTAGCGTACGGTGTACTCGCAATTAGACACCGGCGCGGTCGACTCGTACAAATCGCTGGAATTACGTGCACGCGAAGTTTCTAGGAGTATAGCCACGGCTTTCAAGCACTAGCAGCGCTTTCATCTTATTCTCCAGCGATAATAAAAATTCTGATGAATGTACGCGATCGGTCATGCGTCCACGGGGTTTTCTCGTTGCTGCAACTCGATCTCCCCAACGGAATTAGCAACTTGGCCACTCGGTGGCTGCCCGACTGTCACGAATCTCTTACGAGTTTATTTGCCTGATAATTCTGATGGATACTTGTGTTCGTGAATCGCAAATCGGTTCGTACGCTTCTTCTTTTGAGAAGAATAAGTCTGACGCATAATTTGCGGCGTTTAGCATATCTTGAACGTTCAGGAAGTATCGCTGTATCGGAAAGAATCGGGCGTGGGGTGGAAACGATACTCGAGACGAAGGGTGGCCGGTACGCAAAACGGGAGTGGTCTCCGGGGGGATGAAAAGCGCCATCTTCCCATTAGACGTGAGATTGATTTTGCGAGAGCTCCTTCCCGTAACAGGCCGATGGTGTACCCCGATGCTCGAGCGCTAATGTGATTAAAATAATCCGGCGATAATCAAAATACAAAGGGCCGACCAATTTCGGCCGAACGACTTCTCCCCCGTAATACCATTAAGACACGCCACCGTATAAAAAGAGAAACAAGGGTTCCCTTTACGAGCGGTTAATCGCGCGTTTCGTGGCGATTATTAATCGACGTTGCATCGTCGACGTTCGATTCCGTTTCGATCGCTTTACTCTTTGCTTTTGCCGCATTCCTTTATCGCGAAATCAGCGACCACTGAGCGGTCTCGAGGATACGAGACTTCTGTAAGGAAGTACACTTCTTGTTACAATGCTGCTTCAGAAACGGTACATAACGGGTAACCCAATTCAACACTCGAGAACACGGTTTTATTTCTACTCAGATTTCTTCCGTTACATCCACAATTCCGTTACATATCCTCGACAAAAACTTCTAACAACAGTTCGCGAACATGCAACGCCGAGGTCATAAGTTTACCTTCCCTACGAGATTTGTATCCGGTGGTGAATTTTTAATTCCTTTCTAATTCGCGAAAGTGTGCTCGGGAACTAGTTTCGACAAGTTTTTACGGTACAGTAAATTCGCGTTGCATTCTGAGTTCGTTCTCACGATCATCCCCGAACTTCTCCCGTGTTCTTGTCCGGTGACGTTGCTTCTTCTCCCCTCGCCGCTTCATTCGCTCCACCTGGGGGATCGAAAACTCGTAGGCGGATAAAAAGTTTATTTTAATCTATACAAATTTTAAATCCTTCGCGGTCCCCTCCCACCGGCGGTGTAAAGTGCCGCGCCGGAAAATAAGATCTACCCCCCGACCGTTTCCGCCCCTTGACTCGCTTCTTTGTTCTCGCAAATTTTCCAACGTGTTTCGGTTCGATACTCTCACGGAAGCTTTGGTCGACCTTGCAAAAATAATTCTCAGCGATTATATTGTGCGCAACGTCTCTTATCGCGTTTGTTTTTGCTATCTCGTTTGGTACTTCGTGTTCCACTGTACAATTCTCTTGGCAGTAATAGCAACGTTATCTAAATTTTCTAACAAGCTAAGTTTATCGACTGAAGACGGCTACCTTAATCGCCATCGTGGTAATGGCCACTAATTGGCGGAACGTTTCCCACCGCGACCGTGCGCGATCATCGATGGTGCGCAATCATCGCGAAGATACAGTTCCGGTTCGTTCTGTTCTCCCCCCACGATGACTGCTAGTAGTCGAGGAATTACACGCGCACGAGTTATTACCTGGGAGACTCTCACGTGTCGTCGGTGAGAAAGTGAAGACCCGTTCGCACAGAACGTCACGTTCGATCGATATCCCGGCAATTAGGGGTTTGTCAGCTGACCAGACTCATGAATTTTATAGATTTGCTACATTCCTTCGTACTTTGTCAATCTTTACTAAATCACTCCTCGTCGCGTTGTTCTTTCCAATGCGATTTTACGTAATTTATTGTATATGATTATTTTAGAAAGATAAAGAAGTTTTCGAATTTCGTTGGTGACAATTTCCGATCGGCCGAAGCACCAGGCGTTCCATGGGAAACCACAAAACAAGGTCCACGGCATGGTTCATTAATCGCGTTACGCTGAGTTATTGCGTTTGGCGTAATAAATCGACAGGAATCCTTCCGATTATTCCAGTCAGCCGCGAGCACCGAAGAAAAGCGAGTTCACAGGACTCCGCGTTGTGTTGACTCTAAATATGAATCAACCCAATGAGAAGTGACGTTCATGCGCCGCGACGATAAATTAACTAATATCACGAGTTACCTTTAATTAGGCCCCGATCCACATGCGCCGTGAGTCTGTCGGCTCTTTTTTGCACTGGCCTCTGTGTTATTGATTGCCTGGAATCTCTTCGCAGCGTTGCTCATATTTCGGACACGTATTTCTAACGGCCGATACACGCAGAATTTCATTTTCTGCCGTTCTAGGCAATTCGAGCTCGCTCGTTCGAAAACACCCTCTCGTTTCTATTTTTCGTGTCTCGGTTCTACCTTTTTTACCTCTTGACCTATAACAGCGTGCTAGACTCGGGGTTTAAAATAAAAATATTCTCTTTTTCGGCTTTTTGAGGAAAAAGTGTCTTATTTCGATCTATTCCAGAGTTTAAATATGCTAGACCACGATTAGACGAAAATAGCATCGCTGGATCGACATAAACACCTCTATCTAGTGTTCCAGCTAACGGAATCGATAGGCACTGAAGAAAAGTATCGTATTTCGTTCTGTTCTAGCGTTTGAGTATGTTAGATCACGAGTCACAAAGGGTTCCGACGAAATTAGCATCGCTGGACAGACATAAATCGACATAATATTGCAAATAATTTCAACGAAGCACAAGTTCTTTGTCGAAGCCCACTGTCCAGCTTTCAACGATGTGTTATTGAACAGCCTCCGACTTGGAGGTTCTTCTCTGGATTAAGGGGAGTCATTTAATCGTAATTAAGTACCTACACGTTCGCGTCCAAGTACATAAAGTTACACGAACGCGGGCCACTCGGAGCGGCGGTCGAGCTGGACTAAAGGGGTGGCCAGTGGTCGGTTTAAACAATTATCACAAGGGCTGCAGCTTGCACGAGTTGACAAGGGTGATAAGTTATAGCGCGTGGGGTTGCTTAGGAAATGCTGCGTGGTCGAGAGGCCCGTGCCTTCGACCGCGATGAATTACGTCTATTACGCCCATGCAACTTTTCTTCTCGATGACTTTTTCATTTAATCCAAGCGAAAAGTTGACCTCGTTTACGTTTCGTAAAAAAGTTCAATTAGCTTGAAATTACGAGTAGGCGGGTACACGGCTCATATGAAATCGCATTAAGGGAGAATTCCATTGCGAGTGCTAAGGTTTCCACGAAGAACATAGGGGAGAAAAACGAAGAAAGTATTTCGAACCTGTATAAAACTAGAGGTTTCAGAAAATGGAACGAATAAAGGAGTTTTTGTCCAAATAAACAAGTCTGGTTTGAATAAAATTTTCATTCATACTCGAATCAAGTCGTGGACTGTTTACCCTCTAGGAGTATTACATAAGAATCGCGCGGAAAGGAGCAGTCGTAAATCTGGTGTCGGGCGTCGGTTAGGAGTGGCGGGGTGTGCGACACGGGCCGAGTGTCCTTTATAGCATTGTTAACAACTAATGTATGCGGCCGGGGCCCTCGAAACCCTCGCGCGTTTAACATTCTTTAACATTATTATACACATGGCGCCCGTCTGAGCACTCTCCGCACGTTGGCCGAAGCGCCCCCGCGTCTTCGGACCAGAAACGACCCTTCGCGCCCTCCGGGGAAGATTTTTGTCGGTTTTATTTAACTGCAACCTCGGAACCCTTTCCCGTCCTCCCTCGACCATCCGGCGGACGGGATTTTTTCGTCGTCTCTCCGCTCTGGGGATCTGCTTCAGCCTCTCCGGCTCTTTCTCTCTCTCCCACCATCGCGAATCCAGTCACGTTTTAAGACTTACGATCCAGGCCGTAATTTCGACGAACAAGTGGCGCTTACTACCTTCTGATACGACTTAAGAGACGATGCTCCTGAGGGAACGACGCGTTCTCTGCGAGAAACGATACTCACCGCGTTTACGCGTTTGCGAGGACGCTCGATCGAGGAGGCACTCGAAATTAAGAAGGTTGCGACACTGACTGAAGGACTAGTTACTTTAATTTTACGTAAATTTACTCAGTCATAGAAAATTTACACAGCAGATTTGGAGGTATATGTTTCAGGGGCCAGTGCCACTGTATCACAGTTACCACTGGAAGGGATTCTTATTCTAACGAACCAAGAAAGAGAATGGAAAGATAAACCTCCTCCATTTTTACATTTCATCGAGGGAAGTACTTAGAGTACTCGTTAAACTTTAGTCTCGAGCAATTGTAACGAGTTTTGGTTTCGGGTCCTTTATTACTGGTGAAGTCTGCACACAACAACACCCGGAAACGGATCCCAAATTTAAACAGCAAATACGATACCGATAGTACTAATAAGTTTGGAATTCTGAAAGAGCGACGAAAAAAAAAATACGAGCGTAAGAGTCGCGCAGCTCGCGCCCTCAAAAGCGAGCATGGAACGCGATGAATAGAGTTTGGACGGGCTCCAAAAAATACAGGGAGCCGAGAACGAAGCGATAGAGAGAGGATCGCCCGCGGGACCAGGGAAACGAGACAGCCACGAACGCTCGAACGGGCAAAACGAGCCGCGAGGAGAAAATCTGGAGGAGCGAGAGTGCGATAGCGAGCAAATAATAGGGAAATGATTTGCTCCTTGTTAGATAAAGGACACTGCGAGGGGACTCGCGAAAAGAAATATTGCTCCGAATGAAAGGAAGTGGGCGAACGGGGGTTGGATCGAGAGCTGCGGTGCTGGCCCAGGGTGGGGAGAAGAGGAACCGAATCCCTTTTGCTTGTAACTGCTCCTTCGGTTAGGTCGTGCTAGGTCATCCGTACGCGTATTCTGTTCGATTACGAGTTAAATACCGCTCTGTTCCTCCAGTGTTCGATTCTGCACTTCCGATCCACTTTCTTTCGCGTTACGGTTCGCGATGTCGCTCCTCTCGAATCCTTTTCAGCTGACTGATGGTGGAAAAATTTCCAGGTCGAACACGACTTGCGAGGTAAACCCATCCACTATTCTCAGCTCGTCCAACTTATCAGAAACGGCTGTGCTTTTTAAATAACCGAGAACAATCATCTAAAAATTTTAATTAGGAACTACGAAGGGTGCACGGATAGAAAGTGGGAAACGTTACGCCCTGCTTTTCACGCAGGGGTGCCAAAAACACGATGAAAGTTCAATTTTCCGTCCAGTCACGTTTCATCACTTTCGTGCTCTGGTCCGTCTTCTGCTGCTTATTCCAATTCATTATTTCAACATCGATCCCGATGATATCACGGCATTCCCACCGATGATCGATAGCGGACTGTTTCGTTGGGCATCCCACGAGGAATCATAGCGCGTTTTTCAAACTGTTGGATATTTATAATAGCGCATCTGACTGTGCGGTTTTGTCCACAGAAAATCTTTTCTAGATTTTAGCTAAAATCCAATACAAACATACTCGAATGCGCAACCTATGGACGACTCGGATAATAATTATTCAATAATTAACATAATGAAAGGTCTTCACGGACTGATGAAACAGGGCTGATACAGCGGTCAATTTTTGGACAGAAAATTATTCTTAAAAACCAGCAATTTCCAACAGCCCCGAATCGTTTCTCGGTAAGCCTTGATAGCGACAGGTGCTCCCAGACCGCGACTCGGTTCTCAGAAATCGGCGTCGATTACAGACACGTGATCGCGCATTTAGCGAGCGGCTACAGGAGAAACGAGCCCTGAACTGTGCAAAGAGATCGGGGTGGAGGCGCGATTCCGGGAACGAACCGAACAGCCTTTCTCCGCTCGCTCGAGCGAAGGGTTGCCGGTCGACTCGTGGAATGGAGGACGTAGGTGGAGGTCGAGGATAGGGTATGCATGGCGGCAGAGAGTCCAGTAGCGATCATCAATCAGAAAGGCAGTCAGCCGTCCGTCGGTTGGCCGGCTGGTCAGCCACATCCAACGCGTACGGAGTTTCGCGCTCGGAAGGCATCTACCTACGAATCCACGAGTCATGCTTCGACTACCGGAGCCTGACAATCGATCCGGCCTGACTGCCAACCAGCACTTCTCGAATTGTTTTTTTTTCCAGCACAGGACGAAAGGAAACAGTCGACGTCCCGAGTCCGACGCAACGCTAATTCAAGTGTTGGCCGTTTCTGTCTCCGACGTGCACCCTTTCTAGATACTTTCTTCGATGCAGAATCTAAGTTTCTACATTTATCACAATCACTGTTTTGTTCTCTAGCCGTCTTCGACTCAGTGTCAGCAACCGTACCGTTCCAACGATCCCGATTCTTGTGAATATCAGGAGGTCGTAAATCTTGTCACGTACAGCTACGACGATAAACGCAATCCGTTGTCTGATGTCAAATTAATGACGTTAGACTAGTTCCATGGTTGAATGAATTACGTAGTTAACGTGTCACTATATATGATATGGGATTCGCGTGTGTTTGCTCAAGCAGTGTATAGGTAACGGTTGAAGATGGGTTGAAATCTGTTCCACGTTTCAATCTCTTTTCTCTTCTTAGCGGAATCTGGTCTTCTCGAGTGAAGTCGTTATTGACTGATCTCAGGAGTCAGTCGTGGTTATGTAACAGAGTTGGCCTCGTGTTATTCTACGATACTCTTCCTCGCAGACTCGAGGACGCTTATCAAAGTCCAGGTCTTCGCCGAAGCCTCTTCGGCCAAGCAACTTCGATCGTTCTTTGGGAACGACGGACGGGCGTGAAGCATGTGTCCTTCGGGAAGAGAGTGACCTTTCTTGGGAGCGTCGTGGAAGGTCGAGGGCCTCCTTATCCGAACTTCGCCAGACCCTCTAAGAATTCGACGCGAGCAGCGTTACGCTGGGGGTAATTGCACGGGCTAATAATGAAATTACAAAACTTTCTCTTTCCCTTTTTATCCCGTCACTCCGACGGATGCTTGATGTTGCATGACTTTTTATTGGCGGGCTGACATTTTCTAAACAGAATGGCTCGCCTCTGGATTTGCCTGTCGCGACAGACTGAGCTGGGGAGTTGGAAATCTTTCAACGCGCCGCCGCCGCGACCGGCGGCTAATTACCCCAGACAGTCTCCCAACCCCTCTCTTCGTCCATCTCGTCACCTTCCCCTTCGACTCTCTCGTGCTTCCTCGACCGAACCACCAGCTTCCAGCGTAGCGCGGTTTCCGTGAAAGAAAAGACGCGTAAGAAGGCACTCCGGTCGTAGCTCGCGCGGCTAATGTCCCTTAAAAGTAAAGCGTTTGCTTCTCGGCGGCGCTTGTAAGCTCTCTACCGATTGTTGCTAAGTTGATTTTAAAGCCAGGAATTCCTGGACACGGTCGATTGTGGAAGCGCACCAAGAATCCGCTCGTACGCGCGATTGCACTCTTCGTATTCGTTCTCTGCTTGGGAAAGTCGCGAGTTCAACCGCGAGCATCCATGTTTTTTCATCGCCCGTCGTTAAAAAAGGACCGCGAGCGTTTTCGCGGGGTAACTTTAACCCCTTAACCTATGATTTAAATCGCGCTACTCCAGAGGCCATAGTTGATCGCGTTGGTCTTTTTGGAATAGGGCAACCATTTTGAACTAAACGAGGTTGAACTAAACTAGTATTAGTCCAAACGCATCCGCCCAAGTCGCACAATAATGAGGAGGTTTTTTGCTGCGGCATCAGAGAGAACGTAGAAGACACCCATGATAGAGGAAGTATCCCGGACCGACCAAATTAGGGAGACCAACATTATGACTCCAAAATATATATCTCCAGATTATGTCACCTTAGATTCCGGACTTGTGCCCTTGGTTTTCTTTTCTTTCTTTATCGAAACGGAAAGAAACACGTCCATTTAGTGTTCCAGTGAAATAAATAGATATGGAAGAAAGGTGGAACATCGTATCTTTGTCTATTCTAGAGTTTGAGTATGCTAAGCCGCGACTCTTTAGTCCCATCTTTTTGCAAGAAGGTTAGATAGTATCGTTTGTAACCATATCGCGATAGCGTTGTAAGTCGTCGTAATCTTTGCGAAGCGCTCGAATGCACGCCTGTTCATCCGATTCTGAAAGTCGTTTCTGTCTGCAAAACAGCAACCACGGTGTCGTTTAGAATTCCAGTTGCGCAAGAAGGGTCGTCCCATGCAGAATCGTGCAGAGGTTTCCGGGCCACCCTGCGCATCCCTTTATCTCCGCTCAGGGCGAACAAAAGGATCCTATCGGCCGTGGACCTGTCGCCTCACGTGTTTGCCTGTGTCAACGTCCTGCCCCCGCCACCGGTGGCGAATCAAAGAGTCATCAGAATGGTCCTTTGAAAGCGTGCCTCCCGAGCGGCAGCGACCAGAGGGGGGCTTAGCGCTATGATCGCCGAATGACTGGCGACTTTGCATTATGAAGCTAAACCGTTGACGGTGAAGAAACGCTGCTGCTCCCGTGGAGTCGGAAATTTTTTATCGCGCTGTGAGGCCCGTCACGGGCAACAGGTTTTGGCTGATCCCCGCGAGCCAGATCCTCGGGACGCGACGGTTTCTCAATTACTCGGCTCGTACCCCTTAAACGAAGGTATTATGCCCGCTCTCTGTACCGATTACCCGATTTGGTTCAAGTCCAACGAGAGTTTAGTCTCTCGAAACAATCGTCCCAGAATTACGTAAAGGGTGTATAGTAATTAAGCAAGGTGCGGATACCGAAATCACTCGAGGGATAGCGGTGTAATACGCGGGCGGTTATAGGACATCGCGGGGGTAGTTTGGCCTCGCGGTGAATCCGCATACCTCGTCCCTTCAGCCGTCCTGGATCTCCCCGTCTGTCGTTGGCTGGCTCACCCTCGGCAATTCGACGTAGTCGGTGCCGAGGAAAATAATGCATTAGAAATTCAGATGACCGAAAGAGAAGGTCGTCCTGCGATTTATCAAATAAAAGCGGTAGTACAGTCAAATACCCGTCCGTGTCGTCAGTGGAAGCGACAGTTCATTTTTAATATAAAACGAGAGTCGCAGGACGACGTTCGAGAAGGAACAGGGGGTTGGACGGGGGACGGGGGTTGAACGAAGGAGGCGGAAGAAAGAAGAGTCTCGGGCGTAACGACAAAAAGAACGGAGCTGATATCGCCGCTGATGTTTGCGACGATGCTCCGTCTCCGGAGCCACGGAAACGCGCGGTGAAAAAAGCTCGATTCTCGACAGAGATTGCGATCCAGCGCGGTTCCTCGGCTTGCGAGGCCATTTGCGCGATACCGGCTCGCTGCTCGACGCACAGAATTGTTTTTCCTCGCCCCGAGACCGTGCATTCTTGCGTTTCGTGTTTGTCGATTTTCGATGGAAAAAGATCCGACGCGTTTCAGCTGTTTGTCACTTTGACTCCTCCAGTACGTCGCGTTGAGGGCACCTTTGTCTACCAAATACCTAAAATACAGGGACGAGGAACGATGCGGACCTTTGCCCTCGCTAAATTATCATTTTTTAATGCATGCGTTTTCCCGCGCGTAGAACCGGAAAGAGTAGATGCTTTATTAAAATTCTTCGAGATACGACGGTAATAATGATCTCAAGCTGCCTGACAGGTTAACGGTGCTTTGAGTTATGTACGCTGCTGTTCAAAAGTTTGGTGCAATTAACATGGCAATTAACATTCGCAGACTTATAGCGTTTCTAAGTAGACAATTAATAATTTGTTCCTATTGTCGCGTGGACGCGAGTTCCGTGAGACGCCCATGTTCATCCATCATAGTTCTCGTTCCCTTTGCTTTTCCCGCCACGCGGCCCGCCGTTTCTCCTGTTTTTTCGCTCACATTTTCTGTACTACTTTGCGAAACCTGCCAACGGTTAAACGGTTTATAAACAGTCCCAGTCCGGCAATTTATTAGTCGACGCTCGAAGGGTTGCACGAATCAGCCCCCAAAACTCCGTTCACTCTTCCCTTCACGCTTTCTCCAGATTCTTCGAGCTTTCTCTTTCTATTTTATTTCAACGTGCACGACATAATTCTAACTCATCCTCCCGATGCCGCGATAAAAGTATGCGTCAGTGTTAATATAAACTATGAATTCTTGTACGAGGATGATAGTGCAGAACGGTGGTTGATCGAAAAGCCATAAACAGATTCACGATTTCGCTAGTAAAGATGATCGGGTTTCAAGAAGATAGATATTATGTACGATACGGTATGAAATTATGATTCACCGTGGATTCTAGAAATCAGGGGAACCGGTGAAATTTAGAGAAAGTACGATCGCGCAGATTAACGCAGTAATAACAATAAAATGAAAGTATCCGTAGAGTAGAAATTAAAATGAAGTATCGTTTAATCTGCAGTTAAATCTGGTCTCACAAAGTAACTTCAATGCTGTGCACCGTACAGTTTCCTTCTATCAGTGAAAATAGCGTTCTAAGAGCAAAGTACAGTTAAAGGCAAGACGTTTTCTTTGGTTTGAAAAGGAAACGAGTTACGCCATTATTTTCACGCACAATCTACGTTCTCCCCGAGGAATCTGTAGAGCCATTTTCGTTTTACGAGTGACTAGAGTAACCGATGCAAAAACCCTCCAAGTTATTCACCGTCGTCGACTTCTACGAGTGAAAATATGGCCGCGCGCCGTTCTTAGCGACGATACGGACGATGTCGTCGTTTCGCGGCGTTGCCTTGGAACATTTCCATGAAATTATTATTAAAGCTGGCAGTCGTGGTATGTCTCACTTTGCTGCCGATTTGCATACGTTCCGAGAAACAAGTCTGCGAGGGGAGACAATAATAACAGTGTCCTATACGAAACGTCGATCGCGATAAATTCTTTTATGTATCATTTTCTTTCTTAATTAAATTATTCCAAACATCGTGACGGGTTCCACTAAAATTTTAAATTGGAATTTCTTATTAAACCTTTCAAGGATGCATTGCTCGGCAAGATCGATACTCCAATGACACGGAATTATTAGGTTGCCCGAAAAGTTTCGTTCATTGCGTAGTAAATAGTACATACACAATATTTTATGTTTCGTGTTATCTTTAAGAGATAAGGTTATCTATTTATGTAAACACTGCCACACAAGACATCTGAGTGCAAGTCGCGAAAGAAACTTTTGGGACAGCCTAATACATGTGTATCCAAACTCGCAGGCAACATGCGTACGCGAAGAAAGGTGCGCTGTTTCTCGATTCACCTTTTTTCTCAGCCCGTTGGCAAGCATCTGGAGGAATGAAATCGGCATTACGCATTCCGTGTTATCGTCCCGAAACGCGGAAGGAGCACGCGGTTTACAGCTGCGCGAGTTTCCTCGTGGCGGAATAGAGCGTGCGGCGCGTTCAAATAATAAACACGGGTATAACAAATTGATAATCCGGAACCCCATAATCGTACGCATATTTCGGCCCCGGAATCTGTGGCCCGACACTAAAAGAAGTTTCCACGCTCGTTGTTGCGCCAAATGGGCCGCTATAAAAGCGTGGGGTTCCTGCCACCCCTCTTCCTTTCTGATTCCGTTCACCCTCTCCTCTTCTCTTCGATGCTATATCCGTCGAACCGCAGCTTTCAAGGTTGTCGCACGGGTAAAAGTGTCTAGGAAATAAGTTCGTATTTTTCCCATTGTCCTGACTTTACTTCAGTGGCTGAAGTTACGCGCGCGTTCGATCAGGGATGATGAAGATGTTTGTCTCGCAGGTTCGATGAATCCGAGGGTGTTCACACGCGATTCGAGTCGTTTGTAGAAGTCTGCACGAAGAACATGGTGTTTTGTAAGATTTGAATAATAATTTTAGCATCTTTATCTAAGGGTTGATATCTTTTTAATAATATCAGTGTTTCGTCGCCTAAAGAAAAATCTAAATCATGCGACAAACCGGCTATCTAACTATAATTTGGACTATATATTAATACGTTGAATTTCACACATGACGTTAGTGAAACGCAAGCATATTTTCCGGCCTCGTAGTGCAGTGAAGCAATTGGTATTCTCGTATAACTCGACGTCGAGTTTCTAAACTTTTACCGAGACGTGCTAATTTCGCACAGGTCTGAACAAAAATTTCGAATCCCTTTATCAACAAATGAGATCAGCTGAAAGACAGTTGCGATTGCGATATCGCGTTCTTTCTCCCCTCAAAGAAATTTCTCGATTCGTACAGCATTACACAAGAACCGATAAGGGGGGGCTCACAAGGATTTACGTCGGAGAATTGAACTATCCTTCGATTTTATGACCGAACCAGTTCCCTTGCTTTGGTTTTCGGCAACTCAGCCACCCACGATGCCTCGAATTTTAGAAAAAAAGTTCCAACGACAAAGACGCGAATCTCTGCCTCAACGTGGCAGCGTCAGACAGCGATACTCTACGAAACCAATTAATGAAATTCAGCCAGATTGGATGTAGTCTCGTTTCTCCTAACATCTTGGAATAAACTGGGGCGCACCTTTCATCGCGAACGTTCAGAAATTCGAACATCTCTTTCTTCGAGCGTGTACTTTACTCTCCGTTAAATACGTTCCCGGTGATATCATAGACTTAAGAACCACCCCCTGCTCTTCGTCCTTTCTTTCTTTTCGTCCCTTCGACGAGCAAATGCCGGCGGCTTCTGAGGACCTCGCCGGCTGGGATTTCCTAGGAGAGTTATCTCTAATTCGCCGCGGATTTACTTGCCAATGAATCTTTAAATTAGATGCTCCTTTCTCCGGGACCGAGCTCTCTTTCCCTAGGGTAGAGTCCTAATCGTTCAATCACCTTTATCAAGAGATCGACGGCAGTCTGGCCTTTTTCTCGTCAGGCTGCTTCGACGTCGTACAGTTCCAGTGAGTTTGCTCTATATACAGTGAGGAGTGAAACTGAACCAATCACAGTAGGTTTTACGAGAAATATATATTACTGAAATAATTCTCAAATGTTATAAAATAGTGTAAATTTCCTGAGACTGTAAGAAAATCATGAACAACGCTATTTTATTTTTGTTATGATTTATTTCAATAAGAATAAATATATGTCGTAAAAAATGTTGTGATTGGTTCGATTTTGACTTGTTCACCCGTACGACTATAATAACGTTACCTATTCACATTTTACTAAATTCCAAGTTCACTCGAGGAGCACCGTTCCTAACGAGAGTCCCCCTTTAAGATTCATCCGAGAATTTCAATTAGCAGAGTTTCAACCAGGCCCTTGACGAATCCTTCGAAGACGCGGCACGTCATCTTCGGGCGGATTTGCAAGACGACCCTCGGCATCCCCGTAATCGTAACGTGCGATCGTGCGTCACCGTGCTCGCATTAAATTCCAATCTGTAACGTCAACGTGTCCTCGCCGCGGTGTGTTCCAGCGTCCCGGCCCTCGAGAAAGGGGAACGACGTCTGATTAGTTCGATTTGGGAAGGACGGGGGAGCGTCGGTTTGCTTGGTAATTCTTGCTGGATAGCGCAAAAAAAGCCGACGAATCCATGAGTGTTTTTCGCGACGGGTTGTTCGAGGCGTCTCATCAGTCACGTCGCCAGCTAGCTAACCGGAGGCGCCAGCTCAGAAGACTCCTCCAAAACGCCGATGTGTCAATTAATCCCTGCATCCCTTGGGATAGGACTAGGCAAGAGGCTGGATTATCATCGTCCTCCTTGCTATCTCCTTCCTCGGGCTTTCACCCTCCTTGGGTGGAACCACAGGAGGACGTAATCTTCCTCCTGACGACGGAGACTCTTTACAGGGTCTTCGCGTGGCTCGTCCCTCTACCAATTAACATCGCGTCCATACCGCGGACGCTTGTGCAATTATGCGTCGTTGTAGAGCAGGGATATACAAGCTTTAAAAAATGTGGGAAATCGTATTATCGCGAGCAACCTTCCCCCCTCATCTTTTTCAGCCTAACCCTCTCGAGCTTCCGAATCAGAAAACTTTCCGTTTCAGACGGAGTCCACGGGTCATCTATGCGGGGATGAACGGTGGCACGATAAGGGACACCGCGTCGGGGTTAAAGGCAAAACGCGGACAGAGAGAGGGCCGAGAGGACTCTGGAGCATCGGTGCCAGCAGGCCGTGTGAGTTATGGGCGTCCCGACGCTCTCTCCCATTGGCCGTGGGCTCAATTTACAGATGATTCCGCGTGTTACCGCCTGGCCAACGGCTGGTTAACCTTCCTGCCAAACACTTAATCTTCCGACGTGTCCCGCGACCGGCCCGCCGCGACTTTCCAGATAACAGGTCGGTGGCTCCGAACCACGGATAAATGGAAAGAGGCGCGTTGGCTACCGTTGTAGGACGCTGGCGGCCCTAGTGGCCCATAAACTTGCCCACCCTTCCGATCGTATTGCCACCCACGAGCAGCGTACATGCGACCTTCTGTCGCTGGAGCGTGCCATGGACCTCTCGGCCAGATTTATTGGTCCTCGATGGGCCGACAATAGCCAACAAGTTGCTGGAAAACGATCGACGTTCTACTCCGCCTCCTACGTACCCATCGTTTCCGCGATTTCCTGAATGACTGGAATCTTCACGGTCGAACATGCGAGTCAGGGTCAGATTTTACGAGCAAAATGTCTTCTCACATCTTACTTTCTTATACAAATGCACTTTTCCGCTTTTTTTAAGGTGTAGACTATTTACATATTCTTTTCCCGTGTAACACAAGCTCATATTTGTTATATATGTATAGATCTTAATACATGTACCATATTTTGATTCGATTTTTTGTGAAACCTTGAAGGAATCACATACTTTTACAAATTTTACGTTTCTATAAGTTTATCCCGAGCAGTCACTAATAAAGTTTACCTGGTCTTACGATGTCTCCTCAGAAGAGACATCTGAGCGCAAACGGTTAAATGTGAGTACTGCGAGTGGGTCGCGAACTCGAATTTTTTTTCTAAAATTTCTTGCGTATTATGTATTATGCGTTACTTTAAAAGTTACGAAAAATACGGTGGTTGTCTCACGCGGAGCTACTCGAAGTTTAATTAACTTCGAGAAGACTTATCTTTGCCTTGAATTGCAGAAGTGACGTGAATGCATTGTACTTCGCGTATCTAGACGATCTTTTAGCTGCCTTGGAAGTATATTAAACAGAATAGCAGGAAGAATGTTGCAATGTTCCCGACGAAAAAAGACGATAAGTGATTCTACACTGCTGCGATGAGTTTTTGAGATCTACGCTGGGTCATACAACACATCAGTCTAATAAACTGAAAATCAGAATGGTCGATTAATTATTCTCCGTATGTTCACTCTATTCATATCATGTTTCCATGATTCGAATGACACGGCGTTGGATGTATCAATATTCTCTTTTTAATATTCGAATAATTATTAGTAATCGTTCGCAGAGGTGATCCACCGTTTCTTCTCAGTAATAAGTCATCGTATGATCGTTGATGATTCGTGATTATCGCTTCTCGCAGCGAATTTGCTGAACGAGTTGGGCCCCTCGAGCAAATAAATCAAAATGAACTGTACGTCACGTATTAAGTCATTAATGTAATTCGATTAGCCTCTGATGCCATGGTCGGTTTCGATATACAATTTGGTATTCCAGTAAAGATGTTGGAATTAATGAAGTGCCACGTATTAATGCACAGATCGTTGTTTGATCAGCACTCCGCTTTATTATTTCCGATGTAGATCCTGATACTTTGCTCTGCGCATTAGGGTTAGCTGGTTATATCAAATTACTTCGGTCATTTAATTAGCGGTCAACGTTGCGTTCGTTTCACGGTGCAAGATACTAAAGGACGATTGCCTTGTACAACACTTTTGACTAGAGCATCGCGCAATTTGATTAATTACCAGAGCCATATAATGACATCGAGTCAATGATTATAGCTTGTACTATCAATGCTCAGACGTAACGCGATACTAGCGTTGCTAGCTGTATTTCCGGTTATGTAATGTCTTCACAGGAAATTGCACTGGTCACCAAAAGAAACGGAAATATTCCTCACGCTTGCTTACTTTCCACGCTATTTTTCTTCTTTAAAATTCGATAATTTTATAATTCGCTGATAATAAATAGGAATCCTTTCGCATTTTGTTTCAGATCTGCTAATAACCCTCTGAGGCTATAGCACGCGAATATGCAGCTACAGTACGGAGTTTGCGATCCCGAGGTACCCGAGCCGTAAGGGGGCTAGCAGGTCCCCACAGATATGAGAGTTAGAAGATACTGCAAACAGTATTAAAACAATGTAAGAGTCATGTCAGACAAAATTATGATAAGAAGAATGAAACTATGCCTGTATAGTTAATTACTTGAAATAAATACAAGACGCGAGATCTGCTAATAGACTCATCGATAAAACCTCGCAGATCATTTCCAATGAAACGATCAATCTCAATAAAAAACCGATCAGCCGAGGACGAAGAAATTCGCATTGTCCCGAATACTCCCGAGAAAGGAGTCATTAAACGAAACAGCTACCGCAAACGACGCCGTGTCCTAATGACCAAAATCAAACACGACACCCACAGACGTTTCCAGAAGCCTAATCGAAACCTCGAACCAGAACGAATCGCCCGATGGTTTCCTGGCCACGACGAAGACACCGGGTAGCTGGATTGCCCGTGGTCGAGAAAGGGAAACGCGAGGCACAGCGATTCATCCCCTGGAAGACAATAATTCATCCTCATTGAAAGGGTTTCAGAGGGCCCGCATGTGTTGGCCATCGGTCTATCGATTGTCCAAGCTTCACGGCGGTCCAAGTGCGCCCGTTCGACGAAGGACGATACATCATAATTTGCTGGCGAAATGTTTACGAATGCTGGGGAAACGCGTGGTTTTCGCACGTGACGAACTCCAGATGCTCACGGTCCCTGGCTCCCAAAGGAAAAGGAGTGGCTGCGTACTGTCATTAGCCGACGGACATTGGCCACCCCGTGGCGAGCCACAATGTGTCGCTGAACAGCCGATACGTGTCTAGCCACTGGCTTAACTAATGCTTATAAACGGACGCGTCGAGTCAGTCCTGAGAGCTAGCGTTAATTGACGCGGTGCGTTTCTCGTCTCCACCCCCGCGGTGAGGTCGTTTGGACCGAAGGAGTTTTTGGTTTGTGCTGAAGTCTATATTCATTCATGACGAGAATAGGTAAAGACAAATTTTTCTTAATTAGGACCCTCTCTTAAGGGTTCTAAAGTGTACTCATTATCAGGGAAGATGAGTTCGAGAAATAGCTTTGACAATCTGACGCAGAAGACTAACTAGCAATGATATTGGTTTAAATTTAATTTCTTCCGAATTCGAAGTGCCAATCAAATAATTGTCGAGCTCTCAAATTAAAGATCTCGCCTTCGAAGTTTAAGCTCAGCATTCGTGGCAGTAGAATGCTAAGAAAGCATTTCGAGTTATTGGTAGATACCAGTATCCAGTGTCCAGCGATAGAGTACCAATCGCACACCAAAGATAGGTCTCGCTAAATTTTCAAATCCCCCTCATCTACGTTTTCCTCGTCCCTAATCGATGAATCGAAGTACTCCAAAGCTGTCTTACCTTGTTGGTTGCTCTTCCTTGTGGTCTTCTTTTCCTTCATCCAGGGATACTCGGGCACGTTGACGGACGGATCGGCGACACCGTGAGGGTCCATCATCGGATGGTAACCAGGGTGATGGGAGCCCGGGCTGATGGAACCCCCGGTTCCCGGCGAATGCTGAAGGCTACCGTCGCCAGCCAGCTGTGGCAACGCGGTCATAAATTCCGCCATGGACGGTTGGCTGTTGATGAAGCCGGTTTCCGCGGTCCCGCATGTCGGATCCATGGCTGGATGATGGGTCCCGTGCGGGGGCAGCCCGGCTGGGGCACCTGCCCCCGCGGCCACCGTGGCCAGCCAGAAGCCACCCCCTCCGTCGTTCGCCAGGACGGGTGTCGTCGGCCTCGTCTTCAGGCTCTCGAGCTCCTTGTCTACGTGGACCAACGCCTCCAGGTGTCCTCCGGGTTGCTGCACGTTGCCCGAACTCCCTAGCTGCGCCGATTCCTCCGGATCCTCTTGCTGGTGCTCCAGGGGTTGTTGCTTGTCGCGCATGGAACGAGGTGGCCGCTCGTTCTCGTTTAATTCCACTCGGTGGTAGCTGGACTCGAAGAGTGTAACCATAGAATGGAGGTCGTTCCTCTTTCACCTGGGGCGTACAGTTTGCACATCGATTCCAGTTGCTCGTGCTCGCGTATCGGTCGTTGAACTCATATATTCGACTTTGGATTCGGAACTACTTTATTCGGTACAGTCTTCGAGTACTTCCGATGCAAGGAAGGTTTCGACGCAGCTCAAACGAGGTTCGATCGTGGGAAACACGCGAACACGGTTACACCTTTATCCGACATTACGCATCACCCCCCTTCCCTTCACTCTAGTTTGCATCTACACCGCGATTCGTACACCGCTGGACACTTTTCATGATCCTCAGGTTCTCAGGTTCTTAGACGGAACCCGATTCACCACATTCACCGCGTCATCTCTCCCCTAGTGTTCACTGCAGCGAAGCACGGGTCACGGGAATCTACGTGCACAGAACACACTCGTAGCCCCCGGGGAACGCACCCCGAGGTGACTGTCGCGATCGAGCACAACGCGGAAGCACTGTCACACGATCCGCGGATCGATGAAACGCGCGATGATCGGTGTACCGAGTGGTAGACCGCGGCTACCAGGAGCGTTCCGATCGGCCGGAACCCAGGCTGGCGAGGCAGGCTGGCGAGCCAGCGATCGCGATGTACGCTTGCCGAGTGATGCGGAGGAGGAGGAGGAGGTGGAGGAGGAGGCGGAGGCGAAGGTGGTGGTGGCTCGAGAAGGGCAACGGAGGAGAAAGATAGGCGTGAGAGCGGGAACAGAGGAGGGGGCGGAGGCGAAGATCGCGGCTGGTGGTGGCGGAACCGGTGAACAGGGTTGCACCAGGGACGAAGAGGAAGAGAAGGAAGAGGCGGTAGGACTCGTACCTTGGAAGGAGAAGGAGACGAGGACGGAGATGCACTCGGTGACTTCCACACGGCGGCACCCTGACGAGTTCCACCGCGGCGCTCTTTTTCGCGTCTCCAGTGTTCTCCGTGGCGTGTCTCTGTTGTTACTGCTGTCTCTCTTCCTGGTTAGGTAGGGGAGCCCCGCTCATGGTCCCGGTCGAACGGAGTAGCGATGTTGCGTTGTGGAACGGGGTGCGGGAGAGTCACGTGAGCTCCTCTAGCGGAACGCGTCGACCAATGGGGCCACGGTATCGCGGCGGCGGAGGCACAACCCTCCGGCGTCGTAGGCGGGCTGGGCTGCCGCTCCTCGGAGGGCTCGAAGGGCACACGGAACCAGCAGGGTACACCGACGGAGCCGTTGCTCGCCGCGGCAGTGCAGCCAGCCGACTCTCCTCTTCCCTGGCAGAACACGAGGCCGACTTGGGCGGTCATGGATTCCGGCGCAACTGTGGGCGGGACGCGCGAGCGCGTCGCTCTCCTGGCTTAGCCACGTGGAGGGGAATTTCTCACGTGCTCGGCCACGCGGTCCCATACACTTCCTCCGGGGGGAACGGACGGGTAAGAGGTAAAAATCTATCTCTCGATCTTCCATCGGAATCGACCCTCTCGCGGAACATATTTATGGCCCCGGCGATCGACAGATCGCGGATCTGCTGCGAGACCCGCGGCGATCGACGAGAACCAACAGTTTTATAAGGAAATATTATACAGACGGAGATTAGATTGTACCTGGATTATCCGGCAACCTGATTCCGATCGACAGTCGATCGACAGTCGCGCAGTTGGCGCACCTTTTCCTATTCCCGTCTCGCAAGGTAAACATAAAATTGAAAATAGTGACGATCAGTTTGTGCTGATGTGTGACGATAGTTATCTATACCACTTACATACACAACTTACAAAATTCACTTCCAATTGGTAATCACTAGTCGGGGTAGTAATATGTATGTGGAATATTTTGTATTATACTATATTTTGCTGTATGTTACTGTGTTACGATATGTAGAATTACATTGTATCTTGCTGCATTATGCAATTAAACTACGTATAATGCTGTATGATGCTAGAACATTCTGTATTTTGCGATAGTATACTATGATACTGGAATATTCTGTATTTTGCTGTTTTACGCCCTATAATGGTAAACTATATTGCATTTTTCAGTATTATGCATTATTTTGCTGAAGTATTTTGTAATATACTGTATACGTTGTAAACGCAATAGTTCACCCCTTAACTATGGAACCTTTATCGTAAGATTAATATTTTTATCGCGAGTATTCACCATGTTCTTTACAGTTTTGGTTGTAAAATCGGTGGTAAATGTCTCTCGAGTTAAAAGACGAAGAAAGTAACACCTTTCGCGCGGTTCAAATATTCCCTCGAACGATAACAGTTGTGGAAATCGTTTGGAATTTTACGAGAGTGACGGAACGATGCAGTAAGTTCGATAGCAGTTTACTGCGGTGGGATGTGCATCGAATGCACCGATGTGACGTCGTCGCAACGGTTTTGGGCGCTGGGGGCGCCGGCTGGTGTTACGACGACTTGCCATGGGGCAGTTTTGATGACAGATTACCCTGATCCGCTTTGTGGAGGAGCTCTCATTTAGACAGCCCGTTTGATTGAAAAGTTCGTCGACTGTTTTGCGAAACAAAAAATTCGTGCCACTACCCTCGTTGCGCGATGCACCCTAAAATGGAAGTAGACGAATTGTTTTCCCTTCTTCTCGCTCCTCGATTTCGACACACCGAAATTCCACGAATTGTCTCCCCAAAAAATTAGCTACTATCTAATAACAAACCATTGCATAGTCTATCTTTTGCTACTTCGTATCTGTTAACGAGTAGCTCTAAATAAATAAATTCTTCGATTCAGTAGATCCGCGATCACGATCCAGATCGAGAATTGGTTTGGTCGTGTTCGATCGCTGCACGGGGTTGGAGCGAAAATTTTCGGTGGAGGCTGGAAGGGCGGCGACCGACTCGCGTTGCGAACGAGGGCGCGGATGGCTCGAAGCGGAGAGCAGAGCCAAGCGAGCGAGAGATCGGGAGAGGGAGGAGAGCAGCCGCCACATCTGCCGCCAGATTTAACTATACATTACAGACACACGATATGTCAAAGTCCTATACTTCATATCGACTCCGCCATTTATTAAAAGTTTCATCGCGCGCGCACACCGTTCTGCTCCGCTCCGACCCCTTCTTTCTGGCGCGCCGTGGAAGGATATAGGAAGGATGCTCGAAATATACGAACGAAAAGTTCCAAGGAAGAATATATCGGGTGCGCGAGGGGTGTCGCGTTCGGATCGACGAGTTTCCTGCGCCTCCAGGGACATCGGGTCTCTCGAGGCTGATTTTGTCATGTCGTGAAATTTCGATCGAAAAACCTCCATTAAAATCGACCAAATCCCCCTGTAAGGATTTCTCTACAATTTTGCAGATTCGTATTACACAGATTACATCCGATTCCGATGTATAAGGAGTAGTACACGACTACAGCGTGTAACTAGTCACTTTTGAATAAGGTTTTCTTCGTGGGTCCAAAAACTTGGGACTAACAACTCGACAGCTACTGTCCTTTCCCCCAAAGGTCTGCTTTCAATGAAAAAAGATTTGACGATTTCGGAGATCCGCGTGCTCGAACTAGAGAGTCTTCGCACCTCTTATCTTATCTCGGTTAAGCTTAATACTAGAAAAATGGGATTCCTCCGAGGTCTCTTTTTCCCGCGACGATACTGGAATTTCTGTCTGTCAGTTCTCTCCTTTTCCACTCTGGCTGCCACCGATTGCGAAATGAAGTTTTATATTAAGCTTCGAGTTTCCTCTCTCCTATTCCGCGACGGTTCGTCCCTCCATCTCCCTTTCTCAGCCGCCTCTCCAACCCTCGTTTTTTGTCGACGCCTTCCTCCCACGATCCGTTCGCCCGCCCACCCTCTCGCACCCCCTTCTATATTTACGTACCGATAGATCGTTATGTCGGCGTTTGCATATATATTGACATCGCCACCCCTCCCGCGAAGATGCCTAATATATAGGCTATCGAGTGGCATAAAGAGGCTCGTGTACTCCCGCGAACCGCTCGTTCTCCATACGAGGCCCGATTCTTAAACATACGTCTTAAAGACGCAATATAAATAATATTTTCAGAATACCTTTGTTGAATATTCGACGTAACGATACTTTCACTACGTTTCTAATACGAGCCGTTCATTGCACGAATCGATTAACTCCACTTTCTGAAAAATCTTAAATTTTAGTGTCAAAGCACTTGGTGTAGTCATAACTGTTTATATTTGTAATAACTTTCCTGAATAATAAAAATTAACACCGTTAAACAACAAAATTCGTTTGGCCATTGAATAATAAATAATTTATTTCGTTTATTAATTTTATTTCACGGAGTTTATCGATTTGTGCAATGAATGGCTGATATAATAAACTACTTACCTCTCGTTGCGATCGACCAACGAAGCAGGAAACGGTGAGCAACTTACGACTTGACCAGCCAGTAAAAAAAGTACGCTGCACTAAGTCTGCGGCTGCATCCGCCATCAGAAATAAACCATCCTTCGTCGCCATTTTAGCATGGCATGGTCTCGACGAGCAGAGCTCGATCTGTCAATCACCGGATCACCGAAACGAGTCTCCGCAAGGGCGGCACTCGCCCTTCGTTCTTCCGAAACACGACGCCCCGCCGACCCTTCTCCGAACTTTTTCCTCTTCGACGTCTGAGGTAAAAGCGAACTTGTTAAAGACTCCAAATAAAATCGTCCCCCTTCCCTTCCGTGGCCACGGTAAGCGTTCGAATCGCCCTCTTCGTCCAAACTCCCAGGGATTGCCCTCTTTGTTGAGACGAACCGATATCGGCGCGTTTTAATTGCTTCTGAAAAGGGTCCCTCGCGTTTGTCGAGATTTCGACATTATGGGGGCGACCGTGTCTCAGATTTCTTTCGAGATCGAAACGCGAACGAAAATTCTTTTCGTCGTGGAATGTACCAGAACGATGAGAGCGCTTTGCGATGGCAATTTTTTCACATGTGCCAAGTCAACGATGAACAATTTTGGAAGACAGGGAATATCGTCTGACGGAAGGACGAAGACGAAGACACGGACGCAGACAGAAAGACGGAGAAGGGCCCCGTTGGAACGGGGGTGGCAGTTCTTGCGATTAGCGAGCGACTAGGGGAAGCTCGCTGCCGGAGTCTGAGGTTTTAATTAAGCATTCACTGCGGATGATATCGCATGCCTCTTTATACTTCATAGCAGCCAGATGTTGCTACGAGGACCTTCCTCGCCTTAGGTCCTCCGTACCGCGCCAGCGCGACGGAAGGAACGTCGGTATTTCGTTTTAATTATGCATGTTTAATTTGCTTATATCCTGCCCTGCGCTGTCATGCGCTGCAACTAGACGCCTCTGTTCTGGTCGTCCTTTATTTGCGACACTAGACTTCGTTCTTTCAAAGTATCTCCCTTTAGAGCAACCAATTGTTCTTGACGATATTCCTTTAACCCTTTGCAATTCAAGTAATTTGGGTATATGTATTCAAATAGTCAACACATATTGTCCTTCATTTGATTGTTTATATGAAGTTGTTTGAAAAAAATAATGGAAAACTAACGTATTTTTTAACGCTATTGCTTAAGAATATCGATCTTATAACTAATCGAATTCGGACACTCATCGTTTATTAAAACTTAATGATAAATCGTGGGCAATGACACTGGTCGTAGGAGTAGAACGCCTTCAAGTGCCCGGACAGTGCAGGTAACCATAGGACTGCAAAGGGTTAAAAGTTGTTTGTAGAATGCTTTCTTCCAAACACTTCCATGGCAACTTCAGTTTTAAGATTCCCAAAAGGCGTACGCTTATCAAATTTGAACAACACACCAAATGACCGACTAATCGAACAGGCTGTTTTTTTTCCAGCTTTTGTCTTATCGTTCCTAGTTTCGTAGCCTCGGGTCACACTCCTCCGGATCTTTTTCGGGGGGTGACTGTTACAAAAGAGAGGGATCTCCCTGGGAGAACGCTACTCTGAAACAAATCTACCCCCAGGACCGGAGGTATACAGGCAGGTCTAGGGCCGACACTTGGCGCAAATTGCCCCAGTAAGTGTAGTGCATTAATCTTTGGTTTGGTTTGCTCTCTCGGCCACCGCGTGTGTTGCGGTGGCCGCGTTTCTCGTAAACCCTCGACACGCCGCACATCCCGAAACCTTTTTGGTATTCTGCTACTCCGGCGTGTGCCGTGTTCGTTCCTAAATGCTGCGGCTGCAACGCGGAATCTGATGGGACATCCGCCTTGCCTTCCATATTTTAACCAAACTGAATCCTCTTGCAACAGTTTTACGTCGTTTTAATTACATTTTTCCATGGCCTTTCGGGCAGAGTCTACTGAAATCAACGAATGAAGCTTCAGCTCTTCAGGGCGACATCGTAAATCTAACAAATTTTCTTAGTGACGCTGCAAACATGAAGGATTAATGTGGTGTCAATGCTTCAAGAAAGCTATACGAATGTATGATCAAATCTAAGAATACCAAAAAATACACGTTTTCGAAGTTAGACTATTTTACGTAATGCAATTCCTGTTCACACATTTTGCAACAAGATGGCGCAGCGTGCAACGACCTTTCAATAGGTCTTCCACTTAAAAACATCACCAGAATTTCGTTTAATTTTATCGTAGACGTTTAGAGAAAGAAAAGTTTTAAACCGAGACACTCAACGAGTGTTTTCGCAGAATAGAAGCCTGAACCGCTCACCCCTTTTCATCCTCCGTGTGTTCTCCAGTGGTCAACGAAACCCTCGAACCCTTTTGTCCTTAACCGGTCACCTTAACCGTAACGTCCGCGAAGCTAGCTGCTCGGAAGACCAAAACCCGAGGCGGTATTGCGTAATGCGAATACCATGTCGCATTCCAGGAACCCGGGATCTCGCGGAAAGGAAACCCTTCTTTATTCGATTAAATAAATTGGTAGCGATTACGTCGACGTGGCTCCGGCTAATGGAACTCGATAGTCGGCGATGAGCAGGGTTAATTAATGGTGTCGATTCGCGGCAATTTTGTATTTATTCTCAAGGTTTCTCGTCTTTCTTCTCCTATTCCATGGTAAAATTATAACTTTGTGACATGTAAGGATAATTAGCTTCTATTCTTTCGATAGATTGAAAGCTGACATCTATGATTTACGAAGACACAAAAGAGCAGGAATGTGTTTCTTTTTAAATTTACGGGTTGGCTCGTAGGTCGCTCGAGCAGGAATCATTGGAGACTGCTTAAAAAATTCATGATATCGCAGTGCACGACGCGGTCACGATATCCATCAATTCCAGCGTCGTCAGTGTATATTCGAGGCACGGCGGAGAGTATCGCCAAGTGCGGTCAGGGCTTGATATTAGGCGGAATCACTCCCCTGGTCTATCCATGTTGGTGCTCCTAGATTGCAATATAATGACGTCGTAAGTCGACGAATAATTGCGGAAATTTGTATATCCAGTCCGAGGGAGTTACCGTGGCCTCGATAACGGGTTCCTCGAATTCGATGAATCCTTTATGACTGAGCATATCGCACCTGATGTATCGTATTTCGACGAGAATGAAAAACCTAGAATTCTCTACTTAAAGTTTTCGTAACTACAGCAATTATTAGGATAATAACAAAATTATTCCAATCTTGGTCAGTTTAAAGAGTTCAAGTCCAATGAGCCTTCAACTCTAATTTAAACCCGAAGAAGTACTCGTTAGACTTTGATGGGAAATTGTTGTATTACTAATGTATACCTTCCAGGGATCATGAGTATAGCCTTCCCTTGAAAATCTCACGATTAGAACCTTCGCTTGGTACTTAACCTAAATCTAACTGCGGAAGTACTTGTCATATTTTTATGGAGGTAATAGCACTGTACTACTTCGAAGTCCATAACTTCCTCCCACGCGTCACTGTGAGTATACCTTTTTTCTGGAAACTTCAAGACTGGAAACTTCAACTAAAATCAAACCTATCTTAGTTGCGATTGCAATTACTCACGACGTGAGTTTATAGAAGATCTTAAATTTTCTTTTTAAAACAACAAATTTACAAAACACTTTAAATTTGCCTGGCAGTGAATAGGATAAATCATGATACGACGTTATCGTAGTTTGGTCTCTCTACGTTCTTAACTACACGGTGAGCATCGTCGAGAATACAAAGACTTGGCTTCAGCCATTTCACTCTATTGATTAATAGAATCACGGTTCGAGAAAACAATAACGACGTCGTCGATTGATGATTATATTTTGCAAACGTTGGATAAATGGACTTGTGATTCGAACTGACAACGAAACCGAGGATGAAGCATACTAGCGACCAATGGGGGTGGCGATATATCGACGCTGCCCCAGATGCCGAGTCACGAACGTGCAAGTCACCAACTTCCATGAAGGGATGATGAGATGACTAAAGTTAGAATACTGCTGGGGCTGCACGTGGATAACTTGATACACCTAAGCGCGCGAACACGGCCCATGATTGCTCGTATCTGCCGATCGATCTGGAAAGCATTGCTCCATTGCCTCGAGGGTGTTCAACTGTGATGTTTCGGGGGAAAGAGGCGAGGGCTCTTCGGTTCGTGTTGCCTGTCTTGCTTTTTTCTTGTGTCTTTAAGTAGCATCGATACGTAAGAATTCACGCGGATAAGACACAGCGAAATTTGGCGAAGAACACACCGGAATGGAATCGATCGTTCTTGGCACAAATTACATCTTTAACGAGAGGTTACCTATTCTTCTCGAGAGGTGAGATGGAGAGGTCCCAGAGGGGATGGAAACCTGCTGGAGAAGGTACGTCCGAGTGCGACGTGGTGGCCAAGCGTCACGACGCCCTTACACGGTCTTCCCCGAGACGTCCACGAGGCGGTCCAAGTGACAAATAGATGTACGCGACGACCGCACGATTTACTCCTTGCGAAGGGATAAAAGCTTCCTGACAAAATCCTGCTGTGACAGCGTATCCTGCCGCCCTGGCCGTGTTGCTTCGCCCGCGACTAATCGTCGCGCTAAAAAAAGACAGCGATTCGAACTTTTGGAAAAGCAAAAACCACCTACGTTTCCACGGAGTTATCGTTGGAATAGGAAGATGTCGTTTGACCTCTTCGACGGAGCAAAAGCTATGAATAATCGCTGCCACGAGTCAGACTTCTCCCAGTACGAACTCAACCTTGAATTCAGGGGTGTCGTATGACTGTGCGAGCAAAGATTGCAAGATAACACTAAGGGAAGATCATCCCCTCAGTTGATCGTAAAAGAAGACTTTGCCGGAATTCGTCGCCCGACACCGAACAAACGGCTATTTAACGCCTTACAGAAGCAGGACGATTAACGAGAACGTTTTCCATTTTCTAAATAAGTCTCTCTGGGTGGTTTCCTACGCGGCGATAAGTTTGAAGCCGTTCTCTCTCGACCCACCACCGTCATGAAGGACCGGGCGCCTCCTTCCGGCACTCCTACCGGTTATATCTCGTCTGCTCACCCTTCCTCGAACCCACTCTCATTATTCCGAGGAAATTAAATATGTCATCTGATTCTTAAAGTTAATTGAACCTCGAATGCTCGGACGATTTCTAATTCATTAGAATAATGTGTGTTCGGGTCGATTCTTTAACTTTTTAATCACGATGTGCCGCTATAGTTGTTTTCGCGGATCCCATCTTCCCGAACCACGCACCACTATGGTGCTTTCCTTGGTTACCCATAATTCGCGTTGAATTTTGACCTACGGAGATTGGTTAACCGCTTAGGTACGGTTGTTTTTTTACGCTAGTACTAATCTCCGTTTCGCGACCCATATGGTCGTCATCCTGATCCGCGTGTAGATCATTGGCAGCGATTTATCGAAGGCTGATTTATCGCATCCAGCGCGGAGACCAAGCTCGCAATAAACTGGAGCTGCGTCTAAATCCCTATTTTACTTACCGACCAGCAGCGAGGGTGGGGCAACGGCGGAGGGAGAGGAGAGTCAGTCGTGTACTAAATTTAAAAGTAAAACCTCCGCCTTTGTTGGTGAATCCCTGCGCTGAAAGAGAAGGTTGCTCCTCTCCTTCGAGCCATTCAACAGATTTAAATGGGCCCCAGAGCTCCGCGACCGGTTCTTCTACTTGTTTTAAAATACAGAGGCTGCGGGTTCAACGATACGCGGCACGGATTTATTTCGATCGTCGCCATCTTTCCCCCTCCCTTTCTCATCCACGTTATTTTAAAACTCCGTTCTCTGCTTTGCCTGTAAATGATCCGTTTGTTACAATCGAGCAGGATGCGATCGCCAGGTTTTCAGTGATCCTGGCGAAACATGAATTCCATTGTCGTCGAAAGACGACCAGACGATGCAAGAAAAAGGCCCTATTGTTCCTCTGCTAATAGTCCGTTAATTCCCGGCGTACATTGTGCGATATTCCACGGAGCATGGCTCCTACGCCTCTGCTCGGGGATTGGTTAAATCGAATCATAAAAGAATCATAATTAACCGTTCTTTTGTGCCGCGATATGGAGGCGGAGAACGGCGCGTCAGAGTTTCCTCACTTCACCGGCCAAATTGGTATTTCCGACTTTCGCCGGTCCGCTAATTTTGAATAATACCGCAAGGTCACCCTGCCAAGATTTCCCGTGCAGATTTATAACCATAAACGGCTGATTACTCGAAAAAGAAATGCGAGCAACGCGCCTCCGTTGGTTGCGCTGAGCATTCTAATTTTCTTAGCCAGAAACCGAACCTTTCGTTCCTACTTCTCGCTTTAGGTTCCAATTTTCGTTTCGTTGTCCACCGAGATGGTCGCACGGTTTTTTGTTTTTATTACGGGTCGCTTGGGATGGCGTGGTCATCCTGTAATTAATTTCAATTATAAAAATATCATTGCCCTTTATGGCGCTTGCAGGTGCTTCGCGGTCAGGGGTTAGGTCGTCGCGAGCACAGTCTTCGCGTAAACTTTGCGAAAGTACGCTTGCTATCCTGCGCTCGTTGACGGGATTAATCCTACACGGAAAATGGCTCCTAGAATTTCAACTTTTCTTGGAGAACCTAGGTATAATAGGGGATGAAATCTGTACTTGGCGAGGATATTATAAAAAAATTAAAACAAAAAAAAATTCCACGGATATGTTCCAAGGGCCAGTACCTGTGTTTGAACGGGCGCCTAATAATTGATTATTAGTACCAGTTGCCACTGAGGAAAGAGAATTGAAAGACAAACCCTCTCCATTTTTACATTTTATCGAGGCAAGTATTTGAAGTCCTTGTTTAAATTCTAGTCTCGAGCAATTGTAAGGAGTTTCGCTTTTGGGTCCTCTATTACTAGCTATCAACAACGCCAGGGCACGGACCCTGAAACAAAGAGACAAGTATAGTACTGGCTTAGCCAGTGTCGAAAGAGTTGGATGATCTGCGAGAGGTTGCCAGGCATCAACGTCGAACGACAGCGATCGCCGATAAAATTTCTACAAGGGCTCATCACGACGAGAGCACGTGTGAGAGAGAAAGCCAACGCGGCTCGGAGGCCGCCGGAGCGCGCACCCAATCATCAAAGTCGCATTTTCAGTGTAATGGGTGTGTTTAGCCCCGTGGAAGCTGGTTGTGCAAGCTGGAAAGGGACGTACGAATGGTGGAACGATCGGCAGTGCCTGGAGATCCAGGGTCTTGATCGCGATCGGCCCCCTCCGCCGCCAATAATCATCGTACGGCCGCAATTACGGGCCTCGGGCGTCCAATCGGGGCCTCTCTTCTTCTACGACAACGTGCTCCTCTCTCTCTCTCATTTACGGCCACTCTATTATTAGGGTGTATTACCGTAATGCGGCGTCCAGCATGTCCGCTTGCCGAGACCAGCGAAATGGCTTCCATAATAGGGACAGACGCCAGAATATCCGGCGTTTACCTCGCAGCATCCTCCTCCGATGCGATGAACGTGGGACGGTGGTGAGTCTGGGACGACCCTCGTGGAAATTCGATTTTTCGTACCTGTCTATTGCTTGTCGAACCTGCCATCTTGTACCGAAAGGCTAATTCGTCCGGCTCGTCTCAGAGATCTGGAACGCTTTTCAAGACTCTTTGCCTATTTCATAGATCGGAATTGTTTAGTTTCGAAAACCCGAATCGAGGAGCACACACGTCTAAACTTTAAACATCGAGAAAGAATAGAGTCGGCATCTGGATCGTTCAATAAATGGGGCTACAAAGGAGCTAGAAGACGTGTCGTACAGGATTCTTTCTCCTACATCCACGGTTTTCAATATGGATCGCGCGATAAACGCTCCCCAGGCAAAGTCGAAAGACGTATCTTCTCCGAGATAGGGGAAACTTTATAACTTCGGCGAGAGCAACAGCGGGACAAATCGCGCGACTGGATCTTTCGAGACATCCGGTCTTCTTAGTCGACACCCTCGAGGTGTTCGTACGTATATTCGTCAAAGCAGAAACTAGGCTTGAGGTTGTTTTTGATAAACCTTAACTCGAGGCAATGGTACTATTTTTGATAGAAAAAACAAACGCGGTAACGAATGGGAAAACGTTCGTGAGTTTCGTCCGTCTATCGATTGTCTGACTACGACGGGCTAATTCTACTGCAACGGCGATAAGTGTATGTTACTCCACGCGCGATCGAATGCTTGACAAATACTTTTGAAATACATCAAGCTCGATTTGTCTGCGTGCTGCGGCGTCCTCGTATTAAACCCTTTCAGAACTGGCGTCCACAATTGGGGACACTAGATTTAACGCTATCGTTTAGGGCGAATGTCCGAGGCTTATTTGTGCACACGAAGAAGGACCAGTTTTCCTCGAAAACTACAATATTAGGACTTTTGTTTTTATTTTTTCCATATTAATTTTAGTCAAAGTTGACCCTAAAAATTAAATTACATTAGATTAGTTATATTAATAGATTAAACTATTAGGCAACTTTGCTAACGATACCGATATCAAATTCGAAATTGGAAACCGAAGAAAGTATTGAAACTTCCCAAGACAACAAACTAATGGTGTTCAACAAAACAAAAAGGGTACCTAGCTATCTCTTCGTTCGATCTACCAAATAAATAAACAAACGAGAAGCAGTCGGTGAATCGAGGGGGTTGCTCGAGACTCTTGCTCTACGTCTGTCACACGAATGAGGAGCGAGAGAGAAAGAGAGAGACAGAGAGAGGTGAATGGTTGGGCGAAGGAACGTAGCCCCCTTTCCCAACGGTGGGTGGCAGGGTGGCCATGGAAGGGTGTGGGGGTGAGTATCGAGGGCGCTAATGTTCCTTGGGCAGGAAACGCCGTCTCCATCCTGCACCCTCTATCTCTCTGCTCGCTCGCCTATTTTTATTCGTCTTTATCTGAGACTTGAGTCGGTTCCTCTCCATTTCCTCTTGAGGAGTTCTTCCTCCTACGGCTCCGTTCTCCTCATCCTCCCGCAGCCTGTACTTCTTCTTCTTCTTCTTCTTCACTTCTGCGCTGCTTCTCCGTGTCCCCTCCGGGTACCGATGCGGTGACAACAACATGCAAACATTCTGGTATTTGCAATTCGAATGCCGCGAAACGGGGACGGGAAACCACCGCAGCCGGTCCTTCGCGGCGTTTCGCGCTGACTTCTCCCCGAAGGCGGTCTCGCCTCTACCGAGTTCGCTATTCTATTAGCCCGTGGAGAGATAAGTTCTGCTTCGGCTATGCCAAACGTATCTCATCCGTGGGAGTTTCCATCCGCGATCGACATCAATGTCGTCTCCTATTGTTGGACGAGCATGTCGAGTTTCGATATTCGAACGCTTGGTCATTTTCTTGGACCATTTATTTATTTAGAGACTAATACATGAAGGCTCGAAAACAAGCATGGAATAAAAGATATCAGAAATAAATTTATAACAAGTTTTTGTCTTTAATCGATTATGTAGCGGCTGTCGTTACCAACAACATTTTGCTATCTAGTGTGCAAATTTTCAATGCCAAATCGATAAAAATCAATTGATAAATGGTAAAGAAGTATTAACATTCGCAGAAACGACATTACTTTCTGATTCCCCTAATACTTCGTGGGACTTGGGACTTGTTCCAATGCCAGGTTCCAACGCGGCGCCCTAAATTGCGATGATACGTGTTCAAGCGCGATTACAACCGTGTAATTATATAATCATGTAGGCAGATGCGCGAATGAACAAATTTTTAGTCGATTAACAACGAAATCCGTGTTTGTAACGTCGATATAAGCATAGCCTATGGGCAGAAAAATGAAGACATCCGCTCTGATGAGGGTCGTTCGGAGCAGGACGCGTTGAAAGGAGCGAACCCTGCAAAAATTAACTGCTTGAGCGTGGATCCTCCAAGAAAAGGTTGCAGGCAGACACGATTTATACTTTACAAGTACACAGAGAATTGATTTTCTAATCTACCTAAGAACAAGAAAATATTTGCATCGATGTTCTTATCGCGATCGCCCCCGAAGATTCTCCGCGTGTTTTCGAAGAAGCAATCAAGCAAACTGGACAATGGAGATTTAGATGTACCTATCAGACAAAGTCGAGCCTGTCAACGGTGTCTGCTCGTTAGAGTAGCGTCTATCTCTCCACGGCGTTATCTGGAATCGCCAACGAATCGCGCTCCTAATATCTCTTTTTCGAGTCATCGTGCTCGTAACATATACGCTCGAGCAGGGTGGGAACCTGGAACCTGCTATATAATTACGCGCGTATCGTCGTTGGGGTCGTTTCGTTAGGTAGACGGCTATTGGGCCATCGTTGCCGGCCGCGGAAACGAGCGGCGCTGCTTATTATTCGTGTAATTTCAGCCCACGAGGAGAACCGACGCACACTCGATCACGAGATAGCGATACCACCTAATTACAAGGTTTGCCGAACACATTGCAGTCGACGGAGGGCGAGCGATCACCAGAGAATATTTTCAAGACACTCGGCCCTTGCTCGACTCACCCCCTAGAAATACGCAAACGAACGAACCTCGACGATATCCCTTTATCGATTGAAGTTCGACGTTTTTCGGTTGGCCAGCCGACTTCAGGGTAATCCTGCACTTTTGCGTCCTTTAACCCTTTATAGGTCACTGCTACTCATTGTTACCACTAAGGAAGGACGGGAATTTTGTATTTTTAAGTTTCTACGCTCATACTTTTTTTTTTTTACAAAAAAAATGATAAAAATTCGTCGTCTGTGGTCAGCGTAAAATTGACATTAGTCGCGTACGAAAATAATTGTTGAGCTCGAATCAACTCGAATTTGAACGGCGAATACGTCGACCACCCTTCGACCATCTTAACTAGGATTTCAACGCGGGGTGGGGAAACGACGCAAGAAACTTTCACCCCTTTGGAAGTTGAAACAAAGACGGCTCGCGTGACCAGAAGGCGTGCCGCGCGAAATGCTACGTGCACGGCTGGCTCGACCAATCGGCTTCGAGGAGCTACTTTCGCTACACGTATACGCATCGTGCATAGAGAAGCTTTGATGTTTCCAGTCACGTGACCCGATATCAATTCGTGACGCTAAGTACGCGTTCGCGTGCACGGTCGTTCTCTCGCGGTTGGAGTTTTAAGGACACCGCTTCCGACTCGCCGGAACTTTCGACCCCTTCAGATCAACGATCGCCGAAAACGTCGTTCGTGCCCCGACGTGCACGTTAACGACCTTGCGTAATCGCCTGGACAAATTTTTGGTAGATTCCAGTTTGATAGGAGGACGGATGTCACCCTTATTCGCTTCTTATCGCTTTTCTTCGTTCTGATGTATTGCACGGGGGAACGAGAGCTTCGGCGTTTTGGTCTAGTTTCAGCTTTTTAGTTATAAATTGAAGAAACAGTATAGAAGCAGCAATTTTCATCGCTGTATAATGTACGCAGAGGAAAGGTATCAGACAACGAAGTTAATTGCAATGTTTTAATGTCCACGGCATCGAGTAGATCGTCTCTTTACGACGTTTCGATAAATTATGCAGAAACCTTTGGAGAAACATCGTTAGGGGTGGTTACTCCCCTACATTACCTTCAGAAAATATTTTTCGATTTGAAAACGTTTTTCCTAATGTCCAGCTACTCTAAATTACTCTCGTGTCCTCCGGAAAATATTCTTCGATTTGTAAACGTTTTTCCTAATGTCCGGCTATCCATTTCGACAGACGCAATCAGTCGCGAGATAAATTGCGCATGATCGTCCATAAGTGGTTACGCTTTCGATAGTGTCAACAGGAACAAGTTGTTAGCTCGGAAGGGCAGCCTCGCGTCAGGCCCACCCCAGGATTCCGGGGCGTTCGTGATGGATGATCGCGTATATGCTGAAAAATGGTGATGGATGAAATCTCGCTGGCTATAAACATTGACGGAATTTGTTACGTGAATTGTAATAAGTTATCCCGCTGCGTGTCTTAATAAAACAGACGTTTTGCAACCGGGCGAATCCTGCTTTGCGCGTCGAACACGCGGATTCATTTAAAAGTAATTTATAAACGTTTCGTCCGTTTCGGATGCCAATCGTACAGATTACACGTTTCAATAACTGTGCCGAGATGCAAAAACATCTCGTAGTCGAGTAAGCTGTTCGTACATTGAAAACGTTTTTTTACAAGTCTGATAATAAAATCAATATTATCAAATTTAGTTGAGATGTCATTGATGAATTGAGAAATCCTAATCTACTTAGGAAGATTAATCGTTGGACGAATCAGGCCTAATCTTGTTACCAGAGCCCAAAAAACGAAACGAAACAAGCGTAAGAACCGCAGATTTGCTTCGAGCGAATCAATTGCGAGGCTTCTTTGCTCGATCGGTGCATCAAGAGCGACAAACGCTTATAGGTCTTGAACGACTATGCTCGGCAAGCGAGAGGATAGATATTACAGGATACCCGCACACGGGGTGCGCTGAGTGTTCGAGCGTAACATCGTAAGGGTTGATGTTACTTCCCACGGTTTCGACGTCTCGACGTCGATGGTGCTCCTCGAGCAAAGTCCATTCCGCGATACTGTCGGAATGCAGTTATTTACAGGGCGAGCCTAACGAGATCACGCGCCGCGATCGAAGAGCCGCGATCCTCGCTGCGGAATTCGCGGTACCGAGCGTGAACGATGCGCGCGGATGGCTGCAAAAAAGTCGGCAAAGGGCGGACGAGATTTGATTCCCGGCGACGTATTAAATGTGTAGTAGCAGCCAGTGGTGTCAGGGGGATTGCTTTAATCAGTAGATTAATTCGTCATGGCCTCCGCCGCGTAGCAGCGTCCTTTGTCGGCCGCTGGTAAAATATGAGCCAACGTACATAATCAACTATTTGTGGTAATGAATATTATGCGGCCGGGGCGCGTGTCATTAATAACGTCCAGCACCGTACCGCGTGATCTGCTTTTTTCCTTCGGTCTGAACGTGCATTATGTACGCGCGTACCGTCTATTATCGAAACCGTGGAAAAGAAAGCCACAGTTTGCATGCACCGCGTGCATGTGAACGCGATCGCTACGATAACGGGCAAGGTGAGACGGAATGCGATAAGCGGTCGATCACGTGATTTTTACGAGGCTACGTACCCTCGTACCTCTTCGAACGTACCCGAGACACGAAACGAGACCGTGAAATGAAACATTGACTCGAATCAATTGTTTTAATATCGTTTTATATTCTATATACACGGGCAAAGAAACAGCGAGGGTACGCGATTACAGCTCGAAGTCACAGCCAGCTGATATTCAATTTCAACCGGAACGCAATTCCCACTTCTATCCCCATCCTAACAACATTTCTAACTCTAACAGCTTTTCCTCCTCGACCCCCGAGGCGACCCGGGAACTCTCCGGTGCACTCGCGCAAGGTGAATAGCGGACACGCGGTTACCGAAGCGAGTGGTCGGAACGGAACGATCCAAGCGGAGAGGTCAGTTGCCGAGCTTTTGGTAGCTCTCGCCGAAGAGCTCTTTCCTCCCGTGCAGCTCACCTCCCGGGCTTAACCCCTCCCGGACAACTCCCCGCGGCGAAAAGACAAATGAGCCTGAGGTGAGAACTTGCCCGATAAATACCAAAGGCGACACAGTGTTTGACCAGGGAGCATACACCGTGGACCGGACAAGAAATACTGCGTCCGACGGTCCTCTCGCCTTTTTGGACCTTCCCCCGTCCGTCCACGTCCCGTGGCTGTTTCCGTCCTTCATCCCTTTGCCGCTCGAACTACCCCGCCTCGGCCACCTACCCGTTCACGTCCGTTGAATCGTTTAGTCGCGCGGATTTGTTCGCGTTTTCAATTTGCTTTTTCTCGTTGCCCCCTCCGACTGGCGAGCGCGCTCCTTGTTTCGTGACTGTTGCGCCATTGACGGGTTTTAAATTGGATTTCTTTCACGCTGCACGGCTTTCTTCGACCTCTCTTGGACAGAATTGGTTGTTACTGTTCTGCTGGTAGGTTGGTTTAAACGGAAGAATCGCAGCAGAAGCGACACGAAAGTATTTTTCGATTCTTTATGCTACATATTTACAACATTGATATTTCAAAACATAGTTTGTAAATTTTATCTTCGCCCTGACTGTACAAATTTGCGATGTTCAACTTCGGGATTTTATTATTTTCGTCAGTACTCGGTATTAAAAACGTAAAATATCTTCGCGAATGTGTTGACAATGTATTTGTTCGAATTTAATGTAAACGGTGTTACTTTGTATTTACATTTCATTAGTTGTGTCTAATTTAAAAAAAATAATGGGTACATCTTCCTACAAATCAGTAGCTTTAGGGAATACTTTTAGCGAATAATTCACTTGCCGAAAAATGTCCGACTCGGTGGCGATACCGGGCTAAGAAGATTCATTCACCCTCCATCCGTAAAAGCTTGCGCGGAGTGCGTGCCACGACGAGTCTCTTTTCTTCCGAGGCAAACCGTGTCGGGGCGCCGCATTAATTTTCTGTATTTAACGGGAATGAGTTAAATGTCTCTCCGGAAGGGTTCCTCGGTCCCGAGTGCCATTTGTGGCATCGCGGGCCAAGCAGAAGTCCGACACGGAAAGCACCCCGTCGTCGCCTTTGTCTTTGACCTAGCGAGTCGACTTTAAATCTGCTGGAAATAATCAACTTGGCTGCCAAACTGACCCAACTATTCCTTCAACTATATTTTTCATGGTTCCGATGATCGTTAAGCGTGAATCTATTTTCGCCAAGGAAGTGAAGTTGAGGAACGCGCGAAGTGACGAAATTTTGTCACGGTTCGAGAATATCCGAAGAAAAATGAAGAGAACGATCTCTCCGGCGGATTCAGGGTCGTCGATGCCGACAAAAAGCCATGTTTTTCCGAGAGTGAAAAACTATTTTGTGCTTTTAGCCGAGGTACTGACGGCGCATCATTTTTCAACGGCGCCCTGTCGGAGGATTGGAACAGGAGAGGAACGCTGTCAGTGGCCGGCGGCGACGTCAAACATCAACGTAGGCTCGGCCCTTTTCGCGTGTATTTTTTTATTCGCGTGTTCCTTATCGTTTACTCAGTTCTACGATATCGTTTATCTAATACTGTATTTTTTATGTTGTACTGTACGCGAGACGACCAACAGCTTGTTAAATCTATGCAGAATTCGTCTGGGAATTTTGAGACAGGGCTCACCCTCGAGTAGCTCAAAGTTTCCACCCTTCGAGCAATCAAATCCAAGGGGAGCTCTGAAATTTTCAATTCAGTCGAGAGACCTGCAAGGAGCCGCGTCGAATGGACCGTCGCTGGTCGCATCGGCCTTCGCGAGGCCGCCGTAGGTGATGGATGGGCTTCTGCTCCACCAGTTTCGTCTATACAAGCCACGTACCGTTTCCCCAATTAAACAATCGCATTCACATCCGTCCATTCGTCCGTGAGATCGTGGGCAACGGGACCCTCTCCCTTCCCGGCTTCTTTTTTCTCGCAGCCCTTCGCGTTTCTCCATGTCCCGCTTCCGCTTTTCTTGTGCTTCTTTTTTCCACGAGACTGACCAACCCCTCTATCTAGGATCCCGTTCTGCGAGCGGTTTACAATTAAATCTCGCGTGGGCTGCAATACGGCGGGTACGTGACACTCGATCGGGACTGATCGCGTAATTTGTACTTGGACGCTGGCAATTTCATGCAAATTCCCGTTCCCCTTGGTATTTTCCCGGCGAATCGCTTCGAATACTGCGCTTCGGCTTTTATGAGTTCGTGGAATCTCGGTCAGCCGCTGCGGAGAATTTTTAATGCTTCGGAGGAATTCGAAGGGAACGAACTAGGCCTCGGTTTCAGGGTTGTTCTTCGCACACTCTGATTCAAACGATCAAAGTGCCATTTTTTGTCCATCTTTTTCTGAACTTCTATGCATACTCTGTCCTCTTCTATACGAGCCTACAATTCTATCAGTCTAGGCGGTTCTTACTGATATGCGCAACTACAGTTTCGAAACAGATGCTTGTCGTCGCGCGTAAAAAATCCTAGGAAAAAGAGGAACGAGGTGTACGTGAAATGCAACGACGTGTAATCCGTAATAATAATTCAAGCTGGCTGCGCAGGTACCGGTTCCGCTGTAACCGATGACTGCTCGTTGGTCCGTCACGTCTCCCCGTCCATCTCCTGAAATCGCGGCTCTCGCCAGAATTTTATGTAAAATCCAATGCGGCTGTTAGTTTATGCGGGTAGCATACATTGGCGGCGGTCCCACGGACGTGCCCTACGTACCAAACCCTGCTCTTTTCCTCCCTTTTTCTCTCGTTTCTTTCCCTTTTAGCCACCCCCCCTGCACCCTTTACTGCTTCACCTTCGGCAACCCCAATGTGGATTCGAAGCGTCCTCGATATTTCGCCGCGAATGCCTTCGCGACGACGAGACTTAACGGGCTTCGAAAATAAAACGTTCGGAACGAATATTCAATGGTCGCCGGTAATCTTCGATTTAATGATTATGGTCAACTCTGTCGGTATTCCTCGATGTCGGATCGATCGAGGAACTTGGTTCAATCCAAACTGGAAAACTATTTTTCATTAACGGGGGTTTTTCATTCGAGGGTGGCGCTGATCGTGCCATTTTTTTAAAAACTCTTTTAGATATCTGACAGTGGTACGTGGAATCTAGATTGCCATCGTTAAGGGTTTCATTATTTTATCGCGCGGAAGAATTTCGGTATGCTCGGACCAACTACAAAAGAGTGTAATAAGTGTTTTCACAAACTTTACGCGTTCCGAGAGACCAGCGTAATCTTGACAGGTTTTTCGTTAGCCAGGCTGGTGTCCTAGATCAGATAGTGCTAGGTGGACTTCGCAGGGATCGAGTGGAACCTTCCGGTGTTTCCGGTTGGTCCTGAGAGGGAAAGAGAGACAGGTCTTCGCTCGTGCGACAGGGTATACAGGTTGTAGCGTGGTACCGGTTACATGTAGCCGGCTGTAATAGGGTGAGAGCCGGAGGGTGAGCAGCTCGGACTTGACTAATGAGGCGGCGCGTCCTCGACGTTATTAGATCGCCGAAAGAGTTTTTGGAGGATGCCCCGGCCCCGGCCAGGGACGAATCCACCGCGAAGGATGGGTAATGATACGGCTGGACCCCGTTTCTTATTTGTCAAACGTCAGCCGCAAAGACGTTGCCCAGTTGTTTTCGGGCCAGAAGGAAGTCTCGGCTCTTCTCGGAATGATAATCTACTTGCAAATGCGACCGACTCTCTCCCCCTCTTACACCACTCTTCCTATCCTTGCTCGAAAGCGCTCGTCCTCTGGAAAGCTTTCGTAACCCCTGAAGGAAACTGCCCCTTCTCGGTTTCCGCGGTCTATTACGCAATAATCAGTAATCACCAGAGACACTAGGGGATCGGAAATTGAACCCGTAACGCCTGAATCTCTCGCGTTTTTACGCGAAACGATTCCGTTTCTCACGCGCGCGTTTTCTGTGATCGTGTATTGGATGCAAGAAGAGGGCAAACCACCAATCAACCGACCACGTATCATCGAAGTTGAAAGTTCGACAAATGGACGAATTTAGAACACTGTGGAAATGTAGCTCGACCGATGGTGCGAGATATCGTCTTTTTACGATGGAAAAGAATTTTGAAAGAAAAGTTCTTTTTGCGCGATATTGCCCGTGAGCCAATTTCACTCGTACTCGGAGCATGACGTCTTCTCGCGAAAGAGAAATTAGAGCCTTCCACGGTGCCAGCGACTTTTGGAGCGAATGCGAACGCATGTTCAGCACCGTGTTAGCAGATAAGGACACGGTTTCGTTCCATTAAGTGGATTTAGACGGAAATTAGCTTTGTTAACGCGCGTTCCGGAGTGGAACGACCGCTGTTCATACATGAAGGATACAATTACGGTACTAATTACCGTGCGGTACGCACGGACGCGACGCGATGCGTCTCGCGGATGCGTTCTGGTCTCCTGTTTTATACGGTGCGCTCTTTCGAATCGACTATCTGATAGAAACCTTGGAGGAAACGCTTTCCCGCGGTAAGGAGTTGAACTTGAGCGATCTGATGAGCGGCCTCGGAGCCTTTATCGATACAGAGCTACCGGGCTTTGTCTTTATCGTTGCACCTTCGAGGTATTTTGTTTTTTTCATTTAATACACTGTTGACCGGCAATTTTATACAGAAGCCACTTCGTGTCACCGGCTACCATTTCCTAACTGAATGTGTTATAAACTACTGAGTGATTGAAGTTAAAAAAGTAAACGTCAGCTGTAAAAATTGTTCAAATAATAAATACATTGATATTTTTTAAATTTAATTTAGAAAATCAGGATTCTAAGGACTAAACACGATGAGCAAAGCTTTTGCAATATTCATACCCTCTATGTCTATTCAAGAATTTTGACTAAACTAAATGGCAATTTTAATATTACCAAATGAATTTTTCATTATAAACACGTATATTGTGGTACGAATATTTATGGAACTGACTGTATATCACCCTGGGTTCCATAAATGCAAGTGCAAACACGATTTTACTCGTGACCGGTCAACAATGTGTTAATTGTCCTTAGGGGTATCGCTAAGACCGCGATGTCGGGGGTACGCGAAAGTCAAAGTTTCGAGGAGAGGAAAGAAAGCAGCCAGGGAGAGGGAACGAGGTGGAAGGGAAGAAAAAGAGCGAAACAAGCCCGAAAGGGCAGCCGTGGCAGAGCCGCTTTCGCCTCGGCGAATGAAATTGCCCCGGCAATCGGTGGTTGCTTATTAGCGTTTGACGTTCGATTAGTCAAGTGCACCGGCTCAAGATCCGCCGTTCGAAGGCTCCGTGGCTCCTCCCATTACCGGTTCCCGTGGTTCCCGGGCCCTCTTCTGCTGGCCAACAACCACGCGTCCACGATCTCGCCGAGGCAAGCAACAGGCACGCAGCATCATCATTCTTCTGCCTCCCAGAGAGAGAGATAGAGAGTCCTCCGCGTTCTCCAAGCCCGCGCATACCTTGTAATTACGTTAACCGTACTACTGCCAGCCGGTAATAGCACGAATTAGTTGCACTTCAATGTTTCCTTCGATGCCCTCGGATCTCCTCTCCACCATCCTCTGTGTATTAGCTGCATTCCTCCTGTTGGCAAACTCTCGCGGACTTTTTCCAGAGACAAAAGCCGATGGAAACCGCGGAAAGGATTTGTGTAACGAAAGATCCGTGAATCAAGGATTTGCTTAACGTCCAAGGAATTAGAATCGAAGGGTGCATTCGATTTGGTAGAGGGTTCAGTTGCGAGAGAGGGCGGGGGTATTGGATTGTGCTGTAGGTAGTCGATTGGTCCGTTTACAGTTACGCCACACAGGTTCATGCTGCTCGTTCTTGCGAAGACACATGGCTTTGAGCGTTGTACCTTCCGAATAACCCGATCGGTACCTCATCATTGTCGGCCGGGGCGAGGGAGGGTTGGGGGTCATTGTTCTTTAGCCTATCGAGAAACGGTAGTGGTCATAATTAAACCGTTCATTGCAGAAATCGATTAACTCCATAAAAGAAAAAGTTGAGAAATGAGATCAAAATCGCCTCTGAATTGCATTATTTATTATTCGATTGCCAACATGGTTATTATAAATATGCAAAGTTATGACTATACCAAGTGTTTTGGCATTTCAATTTAAGATTTTTTAAAAAGTGGAGTTAATCGATTTGTGGAGTAAAGGGCGCAATTAAGACTTGCAAAAATAATACGCAGATTCGCGTTACATTTCCTTGTTCCTGAGAAACAGTAGAAAGATTCTGCTGCGAAGCGCGCGATCGTTGAACATAATTTATAACTGAACAGTGCTGCCGGCGAAAAAGCTAGCTTCCCGGGGCACAACGCGTTATTAATACGTTTTAAAGAAATGTCCAAGATTAATTTGCGAAACGAGTCGCTATTGAAGTTCTTGCCGCGGCCTCATTAATCTTATCCGGGTGGCGGGAGGGGGGAGGCAGAGAAAAAATTATTTTGTAGAATGTTCGGTGTAATAACAGGGAATCCTGTCGCCGGCACGCCTAGCGGGGAACGCCGTACCACTATTAATTCATGTCTCAAGTTTTCAAGTAAGAAATTAATGTCTCCATACGTGATTCGGCCCGCGTAACCGTCTCGCTCTTCCCTCGGGCCAGTTTGCTCGCGAAAACTTCGCTCGAACGAAATTAATAAATCTGGATCGCTTTACAAGGGATATCTTGCCAATTGAAACTTCTTTCCAGCTTTCGATTTCTAGACGCGCAATTACGATCGTTCCTTGTTCGACATGTTGTACCAAGAATTTCTTTTTCTTCTCGGTATAAAATTTGAGGATTAATTTTCAGCTTGATGCGAGTTGGAATAAATCAGAAAATTTCGCGTATTTAAATCGGAGACGTAATCGGTCCAGAAGAAACCGTGATCGTCCCGGGGTTAGTTAAAAGTTCTCGGGACACCTCGTTGCAGCCGGAAGTCCTCGGCGTCGACGTTGATCTCTTTTTCCCCTGGAGCGCTGGAGAAATGGAGAACGCGGTCGCGTCATTAATCATGTTCCGTTGTCTCTTCAAAGACGCTCTTCCTTTGTCAACTGGGCGTATTTATTCCACGGGATAAGCGTCGCGGTAGGTAGATCCTGGCCGTGTAGGTGTGGATCACGGCTGGATGAACGCGGTGCAACGGACGACGACGTCTGCGGGGACACGTGTAACGGAGAGCAGTTTTAATTCCGCGACGGGACGACCGTCACGGGTTTATGTACGGTCCGCTCCGCTGGCTTCCTTTTTGAAAAAGTGAATGTGAGATAATGGAACGTAATGTAGCGTGAGCAACCAGCGCCGCTACTTCGCTTCAGCATCTAGCCTCTCCGGAGGCTACACTGGGTGTCCTCTAGGACTGCAGCGATTCGAGGATCATTTTCTACTCCGTGAGTTTAAACAAGAATAAGAACCGATGTTTGTTATGTACCACCGCGTTTCGATTCTTGGATTCTGAAATTCGCGTCCTTCTAACCCCCAATAAGGAAATTGTGAACTGTTATATTCTTCTTGTTATGGACAGCATCTACGGGAGCACTTAGAGTCTCGCGAAAGCGTCTTTCTTGGGAAATCTTCGTAGTCAAATTGTTTCTTGCCTAGTTTAATCCCGTCGAGTACCATGGAACCGGTTCTTTTGCTCGGTAATTACAAAAAATTCCGAGTTTCTTCGCAGTCCACCCAGTAGGCAAGTTTCACGTGTGGGGCACCTTAATGATGCATCCGCTCGGATCTCACGAAAACTCCACTCTCATCGTGCATGGTGACCAGACATTGACCGACGTTTCTTGCGTGACACCGAGCGAAAGAAGGCCGCGCAAAGAAGAAGAGAGGTCGATACACCCCCTCGCTTCTGTGTATTTCTATCAGTTGACGTCTCTACACGGAGAAATATATAAATATATACGTCTGTTCATTTTTATTCATTTTTATTATTACCACAAATAAAAATTGAACTGGGTTTCAACGAATATCCTATTGCTACGAATGCTAAGCATAGATTAACTTCAACAATGAGGTCTCTAATTTGAGAGATCGACACTCATTTTATTGACACTTCCGAGTTCCGAAGAAATTAAACTTAAACATTATTACTGGTTAACTTACTCCGTCGAACCAAGCGGTGACCAAGTGTCGCCTCCCGAGTTACTGCATCACGTTAAGGTGCGACTAAACGCAAAGGGTTGAAATAAAATTTTCCATTCTCCGTTACGCGTGCCATCCTGGGAATCTGGAACCTTTTCGGGCTGGGAACGGTTCCAGTCCGTCGGCCATTTCTCGGGCGAAGACTCACGAGCACCGAATCGAAATCATAATTTTAATGAAAGCGCCACGAGCTCCGAAAATAATGGTCAACATTTCCTGCTCGTATTATTTTCCGCGGCGGGGCACGGGGATTTACGAGAAGCGAATGGAAGCAGAAAATTAACGATTCGAGGGAGAGGGTGGCGGTGGCGGCGGTGCCTCGTCGGAGGGCGGGCGGAGAGGCGGCCTGGTGGAAGTTTTTCTTAGTATTTTAATATAAATGCGGCTGCGGCGGCCGACTTGGCCTAGCGCGCGGGGAGGGCCGGTTGTTTGCGGCAGTTTGTGCCAAGCTAAATGAAGAATGAAGCTGAAATTATTTGGTGGAAAACAGTGAAACAGGATGTGGAAACGACACCGCGTAGATTTACAGGACTGCTGCTGCACGCGTACTGGCCTGGGGGAGGGGGTGAGGTGAACGACAAGAACATTTTTAAACGCGGCCCCTCCGTTCCCAGCAATTATAATTTTCGTAAGTTCGGGAGTTTGATAGATTCGCGGGGCTAGCGCTAATTCCGGTCTTCCTTTCTAGGGGGCTGCCACGACGGAGTCTTCGTCGAATGCGTGACTTTCCAACTCTTCGGGGGGTCTTCACTCTTAAACGCGTACGTTCCAAAAATGGAAAATTAAAAATCACCATAAAACGTTCCCACCTCGGTATGAGTGGGGTGCCTTCTCGAAAGTATGGTTCATTTGACCTACCCTCGAGTCGAGGTATCCGTTATCAGCGATGATGAGAAGAATTGACGAGAATGCTCAAGACCACCCCCGTTCTTGCTTCATATTCGTGGCGGAAGCTTCCCCTCTCACCCTCATCCGCGACAACGGAAGGGGTCCCTTACCCCGCTAGGTGGATCCTCGACCGCAGCTTTTTACGGCGAACCAATAATGAAGTTTTTTTTCCTCGGTATAAAACTTGATTTGCAACGACCCCTCTCTCTCTTTCACTCGGCCTCGCAGCTTTCTTCCTAGCCCCTCGGAGGCGTCGAGAAGTGTCTCATTCTCGGTCGCTGATATCACTCGCGGCATTGCTCATTACTCACACCGTCTTATCGTCCTTACCCCCCATCGAGGCAACGTTGCGTCGACTTTCGCTACACTCTTGCCTCACCTACCACGCCTCCGTGGCCTTCGTTCCTTTTCTTTTCGATCTCGAAGAATCTTATTTACAATCGAAGTCTGCGAGTTAAAAAATGAAATTGTTAATGTTCGAAGTATTCTAAGTTGCAAAAGTTTGTCGATTAACTTGTCGATTAACTCGATCAAGACGCAGTGTTTGACAAGAGCACGGTAAGAAGATAGTAATTTTATCGGTCCTCTCGCCAGATAGCGGTCTTTGGTTTTATTCTGCTTCAGCTATCCAGCCTTTTCCAGAGACACGACCCCTTCCACTTCTTTCAAGCCGTATACCACCTTCTATCTCCGCCATTACGAGATTTCGTTTAGGTTGAATTCAGTCTCTCTCTACCTTCATCCACCGCTTGGTCGATAGATCAATTGACAATGTTAGTCGAGCATTACCCAAGCATTGGCTCGCCACCCCATCGTGGCTTCTCTCCTTTCGTCGCTTTCAGCCCTATCGGGGCGCGTCGCATTAAATTTACTGCGGCCTTGATAGGAAACTGGAGCGCACGCTTCGTGATTATCTGCTCTGTCGAATGCTTGTCCTCCTTCGACAAATTCTTCAGCCCTCTTTTCGAACTTCTCTTTCTCGCATCCTCCTGACATCGGCTCGCGCGAAATTTCACTGTACGTATTTCGCTGTGCTATTCGTTATCATAATTTTCCTTAGATGCGTCATGCATTTTCACTCTAAAAGAAAAGGATCGTTCGAACTTGCAACAAGATCTTTAGATGTAAGAAATGTGTGCTTGAAATGCCACGCGTTAGTAGTGTAACTTCTTAGACGCAATAGTGAAATTTCATTAATTCTAAATAATCATAATTTCTGGACGAAACTAAGGGAACGATGTATTTTGTTCGCCGCCCAAGTTCTGAAACTTTGATTTCCTCCGTGGTGCAACCCATCCAAGAACCGTACCTAAGACAATACAAGCTCCAGATATTTCTCACGAGCAGATTACCGTCGTTCGGTTTACAGCCGCCCCGAGAAGAGGGGTAATTCCCCGTTTCTCCCGCTATCGGACTACGGCGGTCGAGATACGAGCCAATAAGTATTGAGCCGGGGAGAGAAGCCGAACGAGTTGCTCGCTGAATGTTTCTTATCAGTAAATTAGCAGTCTACGGTGGCTGGTCGGTGACAACGTCGGTTGGTCTCGACGCTCCACTGATGCTGATGAGGGAGAATGCCCAGGAAGTGACAGGTATCAATCACTGCGCATCTACGCCGCTACCGCGGATGGGTTTCTGATAGAAAACACGATCTCCCTCCCCACTGATAACCGCGATGAAGTAATTTCGGCGGACCGATATCGGTTTCGTTCGTCGGAAGGGAGCGTGGAACGTTTCGCCTTCGAGTTTCTTGATTTCCTTGTCGCTTGCGAGAAATGATGAACACAGTGCGATAGTTCGAAGACGTATTCCATGAAAAAAAAAAAAAATAATAATAAAAAATAAGAAACAAGTCCCGACATCCCGAGTGACTCCCGATAGAGGACTCTTCGTCGAGTTCTCGAACTTTATTCGAGCTCAACTTTTCTAAACGTGTCCACGCAGTTGCCAATAACAAACACGAACAAAGATACCTTTCAACGATATCGCGAGCCAGTATCGATCAATCCTTTCCGTCGTCGATATTCTAATCTCGTGGTCGTCAGTCTCCAGCGCGGGAACAGGGGAAAAATCAGGTCATATCGCGGAATTCTCTTTCACCGGTGCACCGCCACACGTCTCCGCTGTCAGGCGCCATAGAATTCGGCGATAGATAATCCGAAAGAAGACGAAAAGGGATGGCTCTCTCAGCGCATCAGCGGGGGCGCCGGGCGGCTAGGCGGCGCGTCGCACACTCCCGTGAACAGTTCATTTATTATGCGGTTAGTTATCGCGTCTTTTCGTCTGATTTCCCTGCCAACAATGCCCCGTCACCGGCGCAGACAGGTCTCGGCGTTCTTAGAGGCCCGTTCTCTTTCCCGCCTCTGCGACGTTTTCTCATCCGCCACTCTAAGTGACGGTCTCTGACGACGCGCCATACGTCATGGCTGGCTCTCTCTTTCCTGCACCGTTTACCATACCCCGTCCGCGTCTCCGTTCCATCCACACGATCGTATTTCCTTACCCCTTTTACCTTTTTCTTCCTCGACCACGTTTCGCCCTTCCTCCGGATTTCGCTCTTTCCGCTGGTCGCTGGGTTCCAGTAGGCTCGAGTTCGACGGGGTTGCCGACGAGAGAGTCGTTCCGTGTTTGAGTTACGAGCGACTCGCTGGGGTGGAGTCTGCTAGGTTCGTATATTTCTTGGAGAAACGATAGACGTGCAAGCTTTTCAGTCCCCTCGATCGGCTGTTGCTCCTATCGACAACTGAACGCGCGAGAGTGATTTTGATTCGATTTGTCACGGATGGTTCGAAGGACATCTTCCACCTTCTTCTTCCGAGGATCGAGTATCCGTAACGGTACGTGTTCTCGATGCATCCTCCGCGATGGCGAACGTGGCCCCGAGGGACGAGCTTTCCCGTTACGTGGTCAGGAGTCGGTCTCAAAAATTGTTTGCCACCCGCGAGAGGAATAACCGCGAATCGTGCAGCGAAAGGGGGTCGGGGACCGTACAGAGCCGTAGACGAACGAAGACCAGAACGGAGAGAACGGAGTGATGGATGAACGCGGGCCCGTTTCTCGGGGCGAGTCTCGGCAGGCTGACATGTTTATACGAAGGCTGTCTGCGAAGGTGGCCGTAGCTTTGATTTCCCGGCTCCTCTTTTGTGCCCGTTGCTCGCGGTTCGGCTTGGCGAACGTCTCCGCGGACCAAGTTCGAGATGTGTGCACGGGCACCGAAAAGGGGAGCTTAAACGGGAAATAATACAGTCGCGTGATTAATTAAAGGTGACGTGGAACGTTTGCCCACCTACGACGCTCTCCCGCTCGCCATTGTCCGTTACCTCCGCGCCTCGCGGGCTCCTTCGTAACCTACATATCCGGTTGGATGGAGGCCCTACGAGCATTGTGCGCGCGCGCTTGAGTAATAACCGTGGCTTTGATTTCTCCAATATACCGCGAGTCGCGGTGATGGGACAACTTGACGCGATTAATAACATCCCATCTCTATGGGATGCCGCGTCACGGCTGCTGCGCCGGATACTCGCGAGGAGGACTGCGTGGGTGTTTCGATTTCGAGGAGTTCGGACGCCGAGGCTCGGGCTGCGAGTGGATCTCTGCGGTGATTCGACGTAAATTGAACCAAGAGCAAGTTTGACAAGGATTAAGGGTGGAAGGAGATTAGGCCTGACGAGAGCTAAACCACCGATCTTGGTCTAACGTATATCGTAATATCGTGGTACCATGAATGAATGATAAACACGTTTGTTTAGGGTTCAAGCGAAAAAAATCGGTCTGGAAGGAAGGTAAAACATCGCTTCGTGGTCTGTTCTAGAGTTTGAGTACAATCGATAGTCGCATAGCTAGAGTAATGTAAGTACGATTATCTAATGGATTATCTTGGTAGAAGACGGACATAAATACTTACGATTAACTTTTCGGACAGATGTCTTATGCTCTACTTTCCATATCTCATTTTATAGATGCACTATTTTTAATTACAAAGAGTGTATATTACAATGTACACAGGTGAAGAGCACAGGCGTCGGATGCAGTCACGAGATCCTAATATAAAGTCAAACGCCATACCGCTCCGTTCTATCATTCCTTATTGAAAAGTTAACACCGCGCGCGGGGTAAAGTGATCCGGCCGTGCATTTCACTCCCCAAAGCAAACACGCTGCTGTTTGAGCATTAGCGTGTATTTGCATATTCATGTTTGCAGAGTGAACGATTCACGAGTGTTTGACGATCACCGTTCGACGATCGCTCCAAACTGTCCGCGGGCGCCCCGACTTTTCCAATCGAGTTCATTTTTAACGCGTAAAGACGTCAGATGTTTCCAACACGGCGTTCACCCGAATGCCCATCCGCATAATATTTTTTCACCGAGGAAGTAATTAACCGAAATCGATCGAGCGAAACCGCCTCGCGCGAATAACCTTTTTCGTTGTAAAATACGAAATAACGTACCGTAACTTCTGCCATGGGCGTGCCAGTCTCCGGCATGAATAGAAAGCACCTTTAATTAAAAAGGAAAACTTACAACCTTGAGGAAGATTACGAACCGGTGCACTCGCGGAGGCTGAGTCTCGCTGGCGGAATCTTGTTTGCGCATTAATTACGATCGTCGGGGCGCGGTGGTCGGTTTGCGTTTGTTCCTGTTATCAAGAAGATCTCGTCAGCCCGCAATATTCGATATAAACGAGTTTAGTAGTCTCGTCCTTGGGAATGTTACGTTGGCCCGAAGGATAACAGACCACTGAAAAATGGATGGATCGCACGCCTCTACCCTCTGGAGAGAAACCAATAATATCGGCGGTGTGTAAGACTACATTGGACAACTTCAGTCTGATAAATCATCCCTGTTCTAGACGGTTCGTACAGGTTCTTCGGTTTCTCGAGTCGAGGAGTCGTGGTTAGAGTTTCCAAGCTAAATCGCGGCTAAACTCCGCGTCACGGAGCGAAGTCTCGCGCGGTGACCGAGTTCCTGGGACGGAGCGGCGAAATTTTGCCCGGAATATGAATAAATTTATCGAAAGCCCGAAGACAGTCGAATGTGCCGTGGGGTGGTCCCGATGGAGGGCCAAATGGTGGTGGGCGGCAGAGGTGGGGGGCCAAAAAGAGTTTGAAACTGCTCGGGCACCCCTATATTATAAATATCACCCATGAAAGATGGCGCAGACAGCAGCAGGGAGGCAATGGGTCTGGGGGACGACTGGGTAAAGGAGTGGAACAGAACCGGAATTAGCATAATCAGAATAATTTCCACCAGCTGACAGCGCCCTCATTCTTTTTCCTGCGACGCGATTCTTCCGCTGCTTTATTTTCCGTTGTTTTCCGCCTTCCGCTGTTTCTCCACTCTCTCTCTTCTCTCACTCTCCCAAATTCTCGCACCGTTTCCGCGACCACTCTTCGATGCATCCCACTTCGACCGGAAGAACTAACGGCCACATTTTCCTCCGTTTCCCTCCGCCAAGGAGAACTGCCTCTCGAATTTCCTCGTTGATTCTTCTGCCTCGGCACTTCTGCTCCGAATCGCGTCCGAGGATAGTTGGACCGATTCGGTGCTTCCTTAACCCTTTGCACTCGGAGCACTTTCAAGAAATTTGTCTAAATTAAATGTGAAGATTGATGTTTGCAAATCAATTTTTATTATACATATCTACACGCGTAAAGGCTGTTCATGTACATAATGGAACATTTATTTGAAAACATCAAATCTATCATTTAATTTTGGCAAACTATTTCAATAGACAGAGGGTACGAATACTTACGAATACTCTTATACGATTACGAATGCTCTTTGTCACTTTTTTAAGGTGAAGACCATTCACACATTCTTTTTCCATTTAACACAAGCTAATATTCGTTATATAAATCTTATATATATCTCGACGTTGTTTAAACTCTGTTATTTACCGATCGTAAAAATTAGACGCGATCGATTCCCCGTATCGATCCCTCGACTTAGAAAGTAGGAAGAACTGCAGGTCACGTACAGTTCGGATACTCGCCGCAGCATGGCGTCCTTTTCCTTCGCTACCAGAATTCACCCCCGCAACCGGCCTCCACCCCCTCGAATATATCAAAGTTCATGCGTTTCTACCTAATATCATTCGCGTGCACAGGCCTCGCCCCTCCTGGCCACTTCCAGGGCAACCGAGTTGCCGGTTTACGTGCCGGCAACCGCCGCCACCCCCTCTCGCAGTTTCTCTGATCTTTATTCATTCTTTCGCCTCGCCCATTTCAATTTTTCTACAGTTTAGCCCGAGAAAAAGTCGAGCCTCGCCCTAACGGTACCGGGAAGGACCCGAGTACGCGTGCTCGATAAATTTCACAGCTCCTAATGTTTAGCTTTTATGGCTCGCCAGCTGGCGGTTTCGAAATCGGTTCGTCGCGAGCCATAACGGGTTATTGCGAACTCTTCTTCTCATTCGTGGCTGGTATTCCTCCGCGATTTGGGCTACAAGATGGTGCAAACTCTGTCGATGTACTATTAATCGGTTGTACATAACAGAGTTACGAAGAAATGTTTTTAGCGTCCATAATCTCACGGTTCTCGGAAGACCGTTCGATCCATCGACTGGTGGAGAGCCCTTCGGGAAAGTTGCCAGAGAAAATGGAATCCCCGTCACGAGGAAATCTTGTATTATATACCATTTATACAAGTAACAGCCGGCCCTCTCTTAATATTATCCATCCATTATTCATCCCGGATCACAGCGGAATCTTTCGGAATCGTATTCGCGGTAGACGCGAATGGCGAAAAGTGTCTGATTCAGATTCAAATGCTCATAGATCCCGCTGTAAATCCGCGGCCATCCCGCGGTCCATTGTATTTATTGGCACAGACAGTTCGCCACCGGCGAAAGCCAGTTCTGTGTAAGTTTGCATCGACATCTTCGAAGCACGAGCCGCTGGTACCGGATTGTTCTCCAGAGCACTCCTCTCTCGTCTATTTGTATCGATAGTCGTTTCGTGGACAAAAGTATGGCTGCCGAATAGGAACGAAAATCCCCGATTACGAATCAATGGTGTGGCGGATTGGCGAATTATACAGTTCGTTGCAGACCTGGACATTTTTGAAATAATATTTGAAATACCGCTTCAAATGACCTCTTAACTTCGGTATTAATCCTTTTAGACCTGATATCCACAATTTGGAAGACAAAATTTAAAAGTAACCGAAACTTTCGTTTTTGGAACTATACACTGTTAGGATTTTTTTTATATTTATATTCTTTTTTATATTAAAGGGTTAAGAAAAAAGACGTTCAGACGTCTGTACCAAGGCGTTCATCTTCAACCGCATTCGATGAAACGGCAAAGAGGATTTCTCGGACGATTCAGCTATTAAATAGAAAGAAAAAAAAAAAAGGAAGCGCTCAGCGAGGACGAAGCACGATCTCCTTTTCTCGGGCGTATTTGTATTTTAAAGCACAAAAGACGCGAAAGGGGATGATACGGGATCGAAGCGCGGAATAACGCGGGGGCGGCGGGTCTCTCGGTATAAGGGTGGTCGCAAACAGAACGAAGGGCCTCCCTCTCGCTCCCTCTTTCCCGTTCGCTTGCTCGCTCTTTCGCGCGATGGAAGGATGCGAGGGCGCGGGGGGGGTTGGGTTTCAACCATGATTTCCATTCGCCAGCCATCCATCTTATTTGAGACTGGAAACTGACAGATAGACGCGGATCCGAGTGCCGGTGACGTGGCAAGTCTTGCACGACTATGCAGCCGGGCTTGTGTGTACGTGCGAACGAGCACGGAGCAAGTGTACACGCGGACCAACGCAACGGCTCGAACTTCCGTATCCGCGTGAAAAATTCATTTTCGACGACATTAGCAGCAAGAAATTGCTTTTCCTTTCTAGCTGGCTATCTCGACCTCTCGTGGACGCTGTTAACGCGGCGAGGCAGCCTTTGGACTGATTTTATCGAACGAAAATTTTTGGTAAATTGTTTTAACGTTTTTGTAGTTCGGAGTTCATACTATGCGTGCTTACCTGCACATTTATTCCAGAAGTTGGGTGTTAATTTAGGTCGCGTAAAGAATAGAGTGACAACGTCGAGCATACATACATTATTAATTTTTAAGAAGACATTTAGAGTTGAAAACTACCGTGTTACAGAAATTTGCGTATAAATATTAATACTTAACCTACCACGACGAGTCAAATGAAAGTTTTCCAACTTTCGTGAATTTAGAATCACGTGAAATATTTTTGCATGCAATTAAAAAAATGTAAACGATCGCGGTAAAAATACATAGATACAAATAAATATCGGTAGGTTTAGCGTTAATGGGATTTTGAGTTGGTGACAGGTTCAGATTAAAAAACTATTTTGCTGCAAAGTTTCAAAAATGTATTTCCTTTTAGAATATATGTATTCAAAATAGTAAGATTCAATACCTAGCAAGTATATTAATTTCACCTCGATCACAGCAATGGAATTTATTGTTGTCGATTGAAATATAATGTACTTAGCCAGATAATCGTCCTTTTATCTTATTCATACTACTAGTATATATACATGAAATACAATCTACGATAAAGTATTCTAAGGTTTCTCAATGTACGTTCGATATCGCATTGGTTTCCGTTTCCAATTAGCCGCATACGACGTAAACTCCCACTCCGTCGAAAGCACGCCTAAACGTGAAACGATTAACGTCTACCCTTCGTGCACTTAGTCGTCGTATCGACACGCGTCAAGGATAAAATCAAAAATGCGCGTCGTTTAACTGTAAATTACTGTTACTGTCGGCGCCGTTATTCGCTGCGTTCGGTGACGTAAGCGGTCATTGTATCCTGCGATGCAATTATTGCTGTTCGTTCGCTCGGTTCTTAACGAGTAGGTACGTACATATAACTAAACTAACTAAAGTCGCAACCGAGCGATACCGGTCGTTTCCTCGTTTAACTTTTCAGCTCGACGACTTTACCTTCGCGCTTAACGAAATTAAGAATTAGCGCTGCAGTACGTGTTGCTAAAACATTATTAATACGAAAATGCAGAGCAGAAGAAAACAGAAATGACTGCAACAATACTCGAGTCATGACGATAACGTCATAAATATATTATAATGTTATCGACATTTTTTTCTTACTCTGTATTTTTATTAAGCTTATTTTACATCAGTCCGCGTATCCTGTTTAATATTTTTCAGGTCTTACATTAGATAAAGAATCTACCCATTACCGAAGAGAACAGAAACATAGTATGATGGATACGTGTAAATAACCTGAATTGAGACAATATGGTTATCATCCGATATATCTTTATCTAAATTATGAATTTAGTTTTATATATTACATACAAAAGTACCTTACTATTCTAAAATCTATAATACAAACCGTGCCATGGAATTTTAAAAAACTAAAAATTACTAGTGTCGCATTACAAATGCGTAGCCGAATCGAGACCTTTAATTCTTTACAAGATCATCAAGTCAGAAACGATTGCCTGATAGTCCAGTAAAAAATTGCTGTGAGCCGTTTCGTCCATTATCTTGTTCGCCACGTTTGGCTGGACTTCGGATGGCCTGTCGTTCATGCAGAATCCAAGATCCGTAAATAGCGGAGTGTTGATCGAATTTTTCTGATTATCGCAGTCCATGCTCGACTTGAAGGTCTCTTGAGTGGCCACTCCAGAGGAATTGAATTCCTGTCCGTAGCAATTGTATCCGTAGCTGTCCATTTGATAAGGGAACTGAGGTAGTTCGTTCCATTGCTGAAAGTAATTGCAAGGCTGCTGTTGCTGAGCATACTGGTTGATGGACTGTTGCTGCTGAGCGTATTGGTTGATAGGCTGCTGCTGTTGGGGATATTGGTCGACAGGCTGCTGCAGTTGACCTTGATAGGGTCTTTGGTGATCGAACAACGTCCTATCTTGGGGAACGTAATTCTGCGGCAGACTGTTCGATGTCACCGTCGAGGTAACGTAACTCTGGACGCCATTTTGGAGACCAGCGAAGCTAGCGTGTGGAATTTCGATTTGCTGAGTGGCGGCTGTTGGCTCCTGAAGGCTGTTCGAGAATGGAACGTATGGAACGCTGGGGATGGTTTGGTTAGGCAGGGGATTCTGCTGGCTGATGCTGCTATTAATTGACCAGTTCAATGGCGAACTGTTCGGCGATACGTTCTCATGTTTCTTCTCGTTGACCTGAGTAGGGGAGGCGCTCTTCGGGCTTGCGTTCTTCGCCGCGTTCGCAGCCTTCAGGTTCATCTCCTTCTTGTACTTCATTCGCCGGTTCTGAAACCAGATCTTGATCTGGCGTTCCGTGAGGGACAGCAACGCCGCCATTTCGATTCGACGTGGTCGACATAGGTAACGACCTCGTAGAAATTCCTTCTCCAATTCCACCAGCTGAGCGCTGGAGTACGCCGTACGGGAACGTTTGCCATTGGACTGCTTCTTCGGCGGAGCTAAAATTGGGAAAACCAGAATCGACGAATTATTGTTGAGAGAATTACAAGCAGCGCGGAATAAGATTTGATATTTCTAGCTTAGAAGCAATTCACGCCATTTTCTTTACATTTTTCTTCTGCATTGGATTCAAAGTTTACTGTTAGTATAATTGAACGCTCGGTTAAACGGTGTTCGGATGATGGAAGTTCAACCGTATAATCATACTAAAATTGCACAATAATTGCACTCTATTCAACATTCTGACAGCAGAGTTCCTCCGAGCCCAACTAATCGTCCGCGCGGTACCTCTCGGCTGGTGCGGCTCTTAAAAATCCTCAACTTAATTCAACCCATCATCGAATTGCTACTTTCCACGACGTGAAATCGCAATTTTCACGAGGAATTCCACTGGGAAACAGGAATCGTCGGCAGGACGTCGAAGGAAGGTGTCAAGGGTCGCCCAGTGGGAAACATGACGGCCCACGAGGAGGTCGATGTTCCTGCTGCGCGGCCCAAAGGCCACTGAAGCCGTGTTATTGGATTAAATGGTCCCGGCGTGAATTTACAGTCAAATACGATTCGTCAGAGTCGACGATCGGACAAAGAAGACCGCTAAGTCGAGGTGTCTCGCGTGCAAATGTTCACAGCCCGATGGGTTCGCGATGATGTTGTTGTCGTGAATACCTATTCATTCGGGAAAACCGTGAAAAACAAATAGTTTGCGGGAGTCTGACCATTCCAGGAAGATTATCCGACAAATTGTACCGCGAGGAGGATTTACAAATTCGTTCTTCCACGATTTTGTATCCTTTCTTACTCTAAAATTATTCAAACGTATTCAAAGTCCATTTCGAATATACAAATGATGGGTTAAATTTAGTAACCACCGAAGAGAGGACCAAGTTTTTGAATGTGTAGGAAAGTAAGTCGATGTGTTGTTTGTTAAAAAGAAAGTTAGAAAGAAAGAGCCAGAATGAAACGGTGTATGTCGATAGATTTAAGGGGAAGAAAAGAGTTAAAAGAAGAAATAACAGTGTATTGTTTATGTTGTTTCGTTGTATTTGTGTCGATTTGTTGTATGCGGATTGGAATTCGCCTACGTGACCAGATACATGTCCGTTTTCCCTATTTTTTTCCTACATTTCGAATGAGATAACAGCGTATTGTGACACGCGGATTGAACCATGTGATTCCTTAGGTATTTCGGGACGTATAGCCTCGGGCGGAAGAAACGTTTCGACGCGTCTTATCGCAGAGAATAGGTGCTGGCCTCGATTTTCACATTCTGATCGATCTCGAAAGAGGGACGAAACTGTGAAACGCGCGATAAACTTTCGGAATTTTATCTATCTACGACGCGGCACTAACTGACTCGTTTCCGAGACATTTATGAAATTTGAAGAACGAAAGATTAAGAACTTCAACAAACAAAATATTAAATTCGATTTATGAATGCCGGAAGCACGCGACAGGTTCACTACAATCGGAGCCTATTTCGCGACCGATAAATGTGTCACCGCTGACCCGAGTATAGTAGTCCATCATCCGGTGACTCTGTTTTATGTAAACCTATGTAGAGCATCGACGAGCAAACGGGCCGAGCGTCGTTTTATAATCCCTCGAGACTAAAGTCTCCTAAATGGGCAGCTCGTTAATCAAACTTGATTCAATGATGTCTACGGGACCGTCTATTTGCCCAGAGTCCGCGACGATGGCGGGGTGTTCTCGTTCGACGTTGTCGCGTAATTTTAGCCACGGAATAAAAACATTTATATGATTTTTTTCACGCGCCACAATTAAAGAATTTAAGCTAATATTAAAATATCAATCTCTATCTCTTTTCATCGAGAACACAGTCTCAGATCTACAGCGAGACACGAGCGCTCGAATAAAAATTTTCACGTACATTGTTTCGAATATTCTGAATAATTAACTTACTATGAATATAGCTTTACTAAATATTTTTCTAACAACGAAAAGAAATCACAAATCGCTATCACCGCGAACATCTGTGTTTCTTAAAGAGATGGTTAATTTATTCGTAGCTATCAACGAGAATCAACAAGCCGCAGGACAAATACCTTGGCTTGTAGTCGCAGGAGGAGCAGGAGGAGCAGCAGGAGCAGCTGGATGTTGCCCCTCGTTTCGCGCAATCTGCTGCCGTTTGGTCTTCTTCTCCTCTTCCTTAAACAGGTTTAGCTGTTCTTCGGAGCTGGTCCAATTGGCAGCTCCGTTCTGGCTCCAAGAAAAATTTGTTTGCGAATTGGGCGTCTGGTTGTTCTGGTAACAGTATCCCACCCAACTGGACCCAGAAGATGAGTCCACGCTGATAGGAGACGGTGGAAAGCTGGTGTTCTGCGTAGACGTGGACATCATCGGTGTCCTTGTGCACTCCGGAAAATCGATCTTGACTTCTGCTCGATTTGTACTCGATCACTTTCCTTGTTGGCTCGAGGGACGACTATCGCAAGGTGCGACAACTCTGAAGTTTCTTGAGCTACTGATATGACCTACGCAGTGTCCTTGCCAATTTGTAGGGACCTCCGGGCCTCCAGGCCTCGACCAATCGGCGCTCGATCGGTCGTCACCGTAAACCCTTTTGTTCTTTGGGATTAGCTTACCGCAATGTGAGCCACTCGGCCGAGGATCGACCCACCTGCGATCTATGACCGATGCAACAGACGAATGAGGAACGCGCCTGGTTTTTCCAACCCAGGCCCTGTACTAAATATGGAAATCGGAGAAAAGCCGACGCCACTTCCAATGGAAACTAACGGTGGGAAACAATAGTTTCACCGATGACTATGGTTCCACGATGTCTGTTTCGCCGGCCAATCGGGCGTCGCTCGGTGCTACGAGACATTTTCCACAGCGTTGATTCGGATTTTGCTGACTTTTACATGCATTTATGTCTTCAAGACGATCGAATGTATGTGTGAAAAGGTTTACGAATGGACTGTACGGTTATGATAGTGAAATTAATTCCTTTATAGAGGAAACCTTTGAAATTTACAGTATTTAGGGTCTTAGGTCTAAAACAATGACGGTAAAGGAACGATACGGTGTCCGCGAACAATAAGCCGATCAAGATTTGGAAGATTTGCGTCTTTGCTTTAGGATCATCGGTTACATATGGACGTTCCGTCTAGGGATCGATATAATACGCTAAGCTGAGCGGATCGTTAACTTTTGTCTTAATTCTAGAGACCTTCGTCATTAAGGAGTTGTTAAACCTGCTTACGGACGTCTTTCTGTGATCGATCTTTTCATCGATGACTCGCATATTTCAAACGATAGTCTTTACACGGTGTAACGTCGTAATATGACGCTTGTCTCGATTATCGATTAGGGTTAATTCAATATATTTTTTGTTTCCAGTTAAACTCAATAGAAAATTACAATTTTCTGTAATTTAAGATACAAATTTACTTTCTTGAACAACTTGTAGCAGAACTGAATTATTTTATTTTGAAATTACAGGGATATTTGATTCTATAATGAAAAAAGAAACAATACGCCTGAGCTGACGTAGTTCAATAATTTAATTTATTACCGTTATTCTGAAATGTTTCGACGTTGATGCAAATCTGGAATGTTAGGCGTTCGTGACGTAGATCATCGCGATAAAAACGTAGATAGTAGTCGCTTTCTTCTACGAGTGATCTTTATAGTACTATACAAATTTTTTTCAGTAAAATTTAGAGTTGTTGGGTTTGAACCTTAATGCCTAAGTGGCTCCCGTAAAGTAACTCTAAAAGCTACCCGCAGTAGTCTCTTAACGTCTAATCCGTTTATCGACGACTTTCGGTTTACTTGCGAGATACGTGTCGCAATTATGCGGTATGGTATTAGATAATTTTTCGAGATTCCACGCTCTTTCAATTAATTTTTATCTCCGTACGCATGATTCGTTGAATTTTCATCGGAAACGATAATAAATCAATTCAGGGTCCAATTTCCGCAATACCAAAGCAAGAAATACTACACAAATCCTGTAAGGTTACGTCTTCTAACAATAAACTGCTACGGTGATCAATCTTCGAAGCAGCCAACGTAGATTCCGAAACGTTACCTTTCTTCGATGTCAAAAATGCGACAATACGAGATTTCTTCTTTACATTCCCGTAACAAGGGAAGCTGGTTCAACCCTTAAAAAATGCCCTAAGTTTCAAATTTGATACCGGAGTTTTAAATCGAATTGTACATTTGCAATTGGTTTGTTTGTAATGTTTGGCTGTATATATGTTACCATTGCATAATGTTCTTTTGAACAAAAGTTAAAAAAATAAAGGTCGGGCTTCTAAGGGTTAATAAAGTTTTTATTACTCGCGAGGTTTTGCATTCGCGTATGATGAAAGTACGGAACATAAACTTGAACAAATACAAAACAATGCAGAACGGATCATTAATCCAATTTAAAATATTCTCGCAAACGGTAATAAAGAAAATTAGGTTTACGGGGTGTTATAAATCATATCCCTCTTATACCTGAAACATATACCTCTACGTAGATTCGCGTGCCATGATGAATAACGTTGGATTTCTGTTAACCCTTTGCAGTCCAAATTTTCTGATTTCCGTACACTTTTACCGAGCTTCGCTCGACATAGGAACGCAAAGGGCCTAAGAGTACTAATAAGTAGACCGCGGGGATCTTCATGCGAAATAAAATCTTGCCGAACGTGCCTACAAAAATTGAACTTAAATAAAAATTTATTTTATCCTGCAAATATTACAACAAGAACTTTACTTTCAATCTTTTTTATATTCTTGCATATTGTTTGCATTTTGTAGGTTCTTGCAAATTCAAATTTTTCTGAAAATTCATAAAGATCCGCAGTGTACTATTAAGTGATAAATCCTCGTTTCTCGTTATCATTGTGACACACTGTAAATCGATATCACCATCTTTGGATTCGATCCCCAGCGAGTTCCATGGTTGCGAAATAAATTCCAAAAGAAGCGATGGTAAATCGGTTCGGTTTCATCGGGTCCAGCTTTCGAGACGCGAAAGCGAGAAATTGATCAGCGTCATTCTGTCCGACCATTCCCGAATCTACCCTCTCTCTCCCCCACGGCTCGGCAAGGTCCTATATTCTCTTTTTCTCGACTCCACCCGCCCCTCCCCCCGTTGCTCTATTTTCTCCTTTCTTCCTGGTTTTCCCTTCTCACGGAATCAGCCATTCTCCAGCCACGCCGAGAGCTGTCTGCAGGTCCGCGCCACCGGTTTTCCGAGGCTTCCTGCGGCCCACCCCCTTCTTCATCCCGAACCACAGCCACCCCCGTGGTCACCTCCTGCTCCTCGACGGAGCGTTCTCTTTTTCTGCGTTGGACTGTTCCCGTAGACAAAGATCGTTCGAAGGAAAAAGAATATCGTGCGAGCCGGCGGTGAGGGTTGCAGCAAAGAGGGGGTGGAAGAAAAAAAGGCATCTTCCCGGTTGCTTCTTTCGCTAATTCTCTTCTTACGGGCGAGGCTTTTTCTTCCGCGAGATCGCGCCTCCGCGTTTCCCTGTTTTTCCTCCGTCTTGGAAAAAATTCACGCTTATTCCATCACGTTTTACCCTATAAATAACGAAGTATAGGTAATACGGAGTCAATAGATCTCGCGAAAGGCTTGTCAGCCGCGTCGCGGCAAATATTAGCCTACATTCCGTCGTAAATCGACGGTGGCGTAATCGCCCGTCGATCGACACGAAGGATTTTCCATACTAATCTGCACGGAGGGAAGTTAAAACGCCATAAATTACCCGGAGGTCTGCGACGACTGCGAGTAGACAAGCGCGATCCTACGAAGGATTAGACTAGCGGTTGATAAGGCGTTTACGTTCTCGTGGGTCTTACGTGAAACGAGGTTTACGTCCCTGTGAAAGCCTCTTGACTTTTCACGACGTTGATCCCACGAGTTGATGCTACCGAATGGAAAACTCGTCGTTCCGGATTAACCGGCGTTGCGTAAAAGCCGATTCCCTCTGCTAACCCCTTGGTTGATTCGTTCTTCCTTCTTCTTACGGTTTCCTCAACGGGGGACCGTTTTCTACTCGTGAGGCATTTTTCAAAAAGCATGTCTTACGTTTGATTGTACGCTTAACTTTGTCTGCGGAATTTTCAAGTTTTAATAACACATCAAATTTCGGTACAACAATGACAAGTTACTTTCCGAACACGTTACTGTTACGAACCGTAGGTAACCGGTACAAGCATTGTTACTTGGAATAGTGATTTATTGGCTTGTTTACAGTTCGTTTCGTTTCACGAGGAAGAAGCTGCTTTGAACGGTTTAAGTCAGAATTCGCACAATCGTCGATCCGGAGTGCTGGCCGTGCGTTTTACGATACCTGGCTCGCAGGGACGCCCTGAATTCGCATGAAACAAGGTAACCATTGGAGCAATTTTGCCGTAATTACTTTTCTATACTCGAAATAATCCCTTCATCCTCGGGTTCTCCCCCTTTTACGCCATCCCTCGACGGTTTACTATTCTTCGTATCCCATCCCTCCGTCCTCGTCGCTCCGACTGGCCTCGCCCACCTCGCCGCTCATTCGTCTCGCCATTGCTCGAAGGCAATCCACCGTCAGACCCTGTCAAACTTCTAGATTACATTATACAAAAGCGGAGGTACGGCTCGTCGATTTCGAAATCCGGGCACCCGGGGATATTCGGCGCCATTGGGAAACGCGGATGTAAAAGACCCCTTTCACCACGGCGGGAACCGCCAGCCCGAAATTGCGGCTAATTTAATATTCTCCGACGGCCGTATTTACCGAATATTTTATCGTCTTTGGAATAGAAAGAGGATCGTATAATAAAGTGATAATCGACAACGTGGAAGATTCGGAGATGTTTACTTCTCTCAGACACAGTCAATCCCATAAATATTCGTAACCTCCATGTCTATCGAAGAAGTTTGGTTAAATTAAATAATAGGTTTTATTACCAAATGAATTTTTCCATTTAATTTAAACAAATTTCATCGATAGACATAGAGGGTGCGATTATTTATATATATATGAATATTTATGACATAGGGGGTAAGCATACATCGAGCTGAAAGCTTTTTACATAGAAATTTTCTGACCAATTTCGTCTAAGATAAAGCAGTCCAATGAAACGCAAGATCAAGCAGAGACGCGTAGTACAAAATTCCTCCCTGTAGAGGGCAACGTTGAATTAGGCTGGAGGGAAAGAGGAGAAGCAGAAACATATTTTTATCTAAACGCGCCGCTGTCCCATAAAGCAGAGGGCATAAAACGTTCGTCGCGAGACGCGGTAATAGAAAACCGCGAATCAACCCCCGCCCCCCCTCACTTCATGGCGTGTCAAAAGAAATTCCCTCCGAGGGAGGACACAATGTGGCCTCCTCTCGAAGGGGTCTCCGCGGCCGAGCGACACCCCCTCGCCGCTCTGCGCGGCGCTAGTCGTCGTGTAACATATGCTTTTATCTAAATTAAACAGTGTCGGCGCGATTTCCATTTCCTGGCCTGAAGCCGCTGATGTTATCCGCAGGATAGCGCGTCGCGAGAGCGTTGCTAAGGGTCGGGAAAGGTTTACCCTCCCTTCGCCCGCCGACCAACCCCCTTCGTTCGTCCTTTTCTCACGACCACCCTCTTCGTTCTCCATCCTGTCCTCCTTCACCCTGCCGCAGCCTCGTCGCCTTACACGCCCGTCTCTCTATACCTATGTGCCTTCTCTGCTATCTCCCCATATTCCAACCGATCCCTTCATCCCCCGTGCCGGTCTCTTCCTGTTGTCTCCTTCTTTCTCTCGCTCCCGCGTTGATACTTTGCTCCCGAATACGCCCGGGTATTCCCTGCGTCGGGACGGTACTCGCAATTGGGATTGTAATTCGGTGAAGCTGGGAATCGGTGGTAAGGATAATCAGGGTGGGATTCGGCGACTCGTCGAGCGTTCCAGATCTGGGTTACCGAGCTGACGACACCGTTTCTACGGTTATAGATTTGATCGTTCAAGTTTCTGCTTTCTCTGTTTACTCCTGCGACTACCCATCTGTTCTCAATCAATTCCAAGCCATGATGCATTTTCGTTGGAGTAGTTAGCTTCGAGCAGAAGTCCTGACAAGGAAGCAACCGCGAAGAATCGTCAACCTGCCTGCCGAGAGAATCGGCTATATCCGGTGGAAGTACCCCCGAATCGTTTTTTAGCGAAGAGTTACAGCTCGGAGCAAGAAACAGCCGCGGATATGACGTGTTTTTATCGGCGAAGCCACGGCGAGATCGTTCCGGAGCCGTCAACTTCGAGCCGGATACGAAGATCCTCGCGAGCAGATAGAAAGGGCATCCCACTTTTATACTCTGGAGGTTAAAGTTTAGGAAGTTATTTTGACTTTCAGGAGTTGAATGCCTCCGCCCCCGGCTCCCTTTGCGCGGGAAAAGCAACCCCGTCAGCTTGGTTGACGTCTCGCGTCATAGTCACCCTTACTCCCCTCGACCTTTCCCCCTTCCCGACTATCTGCTCGTTCCTCCTCTCTTTCGAAGATTCATTCTTCGTTTTACTTTTGCGAAAAAAGCTTCTTGGGATACCTAATTACAGGGTAAGACAGCTATACTGTTACAGAGCGATAATGAAACTATCGTAAATAAAAAAAAAAGCCTTACAGGCAAAAGTTAGAAAATTCAAGAAGGCCTATCGTATTATATAACTATTGTTTTTTTTTTGGTCTACATGTTGAGGCTGATCGCTCTGTAACAATTTAGCTGCTTCGCCCTGTACAGTGGACCTCGTCGACTCGTTAACGTCGTAATTAATTGCTTATATTCTTCCAAAGCTAAGAAATGTACTTGCTCGTGACGTTTCTATTTTCTACACTTTCTGTCCTATTTTATTTCTCGAAAAACGCGCTCGCAGAACTGGTATATTTTCTGTCGTTTCCCTTTTCGTACTCGGAAAATGGTTGCCGTCCACGTTCGCGTTCGCTGTTCGCGGATACCATTTTTCTTCCCTGCCTCTCGTCTCCTTCTTGTCACGTGTCTCAGCGTCGCGCAAAAAGTTTGCAATTTTATAACGGAAGTCGGCTGAATACAAAATCAGTGGGTTGTCGCTCTTCACGGCCAACTTGTATCGTACTTTAATGGAACTGACTCGCTGCCGACGTGTCACCGTCGTAACCGAGACGCCGAGGACGATTCTTCTGTGCGAATACTTCGACAAATTTCTTTATGCGAACGGTAATAGGACTCGATAACGGTAAAAAAATATTTTTCGCGGATCGTAGATTACTCGGGGTTTAATCTGTGTAATTTCTTCGATATGCGAACCTGATAGTCTGGAAGGAGAGGGTTCGCGTTCGAGTAAACAGGTTAGGTGTCGTTGGCGAAGGGGATGAAGAAACTCTTAATAAAAAAAAATTGCAATCAGTCGGTTTACAGCGGAGTAAGTTATATTAAGGAGTCGGAAGTGCGGGGTCGCGGGAGAAATTTTCATAATTTACAGCGGATAACCCTGGCCAAAATAGCAGACAGGCTCTTCCAGGGTCATTCACGGAATTTACCACCCCGTCGACCAGACGACGCCTCCTTAAACCGAGCGAAATCTAAGCAGGCTAACACCGTGGCGCGCATCCGTCTAGACAGTTTGTTGCCCGTCGAACCCTCGGATATGCGACTAAGACGGCATTTATTACGCTTTACAATCGATTTTTACTGTTGTCTTTGCACCCGGTCAGGATTATCATATACCTTGGAGACTTTTGTTTCAATTTTCGTCCATAGCCAAGGGGGCTACTGTCGATGAAGGTTGTTAAGGTTGTAAAACGCCAAGCTGAAAGGTTATTCTCGAGGAATTAAAGGGGTTGTTAAAGTTTGTAAACGTCAAATTATGAAAATAACAAGAAATTTGTACATAAGTGATTTGTAAACCGAACATGTGCATAATTGGATTTTTAATAGCGATCATCAACGGGCCATATGGGTGACTTTTATGGCCGACATCAGGTACTCTGCGCTAATTTAATTATGAAGTAGTTCACGTACAATTAGGTGGGTTGCCGGTTTATTCGTTTGGGGTTTGTCTGAGAGAATATAGATCATTAAATTTTGATACCCGTCGAGCTGTACAGAATTAACTCATTTGCATCATAGCACATACAGTCAGTCCTAAAAATATTCATATCCTCTATATTTATTGAACAAATTTTGTTTAAATGGTAGGTTTGATGTTTCCAAGTGTATGTTTGTATAAATATGTTGATGTACATATAAATATATACATGTATAAGTTTATTCATATACATATTTATAATGAAAAATTCATTTGGTAATATAAAATAATATAAAAACTATTATTTAATTCAGTCTAACCCTCACTGTTTTAATTATACTCTCCAAACGCCGCTGGAAGGGAATATTATTACATCAGCCGTACATCCTCTCAACTATCCTCGTATTTCAACCCGTCAGTCTCGTATCACGGTTACCTGGACGCGTTTTCCCTGCCACTCCCGCGAGTCGAGACCACTTGTCTGGCTTTATTATAGGTTACACTGTACAAACATTGGTGTTCATCGCAGAACACGCGAAGCTGGTCAATCCGTGGGTGCCAACGTCGAGGGGTCGCAGTGCCGCGCGCCGTGGACCCAGAAGACCGTTTCTCGATGGTCGGATGGAGGCGCGAAGGGGTTTGCTTGCGCAACGGATGATATATTATCGGGTGCTGTTTGCACTTCGACAACATCGTGGCGCATAAAAACGCTGACTCATTTAAAGCGGCCCCCGGGATTGCGGGGTGGTTCGGGAGGATCCGCGTGCCGACACCCCTCTGAATCCCTCCTCGGCCCTCCGACTGCCGACCAGCCACCCCTTTTCCGTTCCACGCCGAATCTCTTTCTCTCTCTTCGCGATCGCACCCTCTGCCTTCCGTGCTCCTCTCTCTTCTCTCCTGATCCCCTTTGTCCACCCCGGTTCCTCGTTCCAGCCACCACCCACGATTCCCGGTTTCATCCCCCGCCGACCACCCCCTCACTCCGTCAGTTTACCCCCATCTGGAGGCCCGAAGCCGCTCCGGCATCTCGTGACTCTCTTTTCTTCCGCGCCAACGACGACTGGACTCATCCTCCTTTCTCGTTCTCTCGCGCCAGCCACCCCCGTCCAACCCTCCACGGTTTCGTTTCTCTGTAACGGCGTTTCTGCGCTCTCTGGGTTACCCACAAACTGCCTGCCAACGTTTCCCACGACCCCCCGCGTTCTTCCACCCTCCGGTGCTTCCTCCACCTCATCCCGCCCCGTCTACCCCCTCGCGGTTTGCCCCGGCTAACGGTCGCTTATAATTGCGATTCCTCGTATAATTTTTATTAAGGCTAATTAATTGCAATGGCTTGTATAATTCAGTTCGGTGTTTCCTCGCACCGCGGATCTTCTTTCTCCTCGAGTGGTTTCCAAGGGATGGAAGCTGCCGCAGGGGGAGAGCTCGTTTAGGGTGGTGCGAAACACCGATACGGGCTGGGCGATGACATTTTTATGTACAAGTTCGATGCATTTTTGAATACTTATTGATACTTGAAAACAATTTCTTACAACGTTACAGGTTGCCTTCGTCACCTGAGGATTAGGAATCTTAGGCAAAAGTTGATACGATAGGGTGGCCGTGTTAGGGGTGGAGGAAGACGAAAGCACGGAGAAATGTGGGTCGCAAAGCTCCCTCGAGTGGATTCAGCGGGGTATTCAATGGGGTAAATGGGGTATTGCATATTAAATACGCCGATAGGGAGATGAAACGAAAGAAGAGGGGGCGGACGCAGCGAGGAGGTTCGGGGTAACGGGGAGAGAATGGCTCTGGGATTCGAGAGGAACGCGCGGAGCAATGTGTGTAAGCTTGATGCGGTTATTGATTACAGGCCACTGTCATTGACGGCCCGTCATATGGAAACGGTGACCGTTTTTCGTTACGCACACACAAATATGGTCCTGCTACGCGGCCACCGTATTCACTCACGAATAGCCATCAATTTCTACTCCCCCGCTCGTGTTCGATTCCCTGTTTTCTTTTTCGTTTTTTATCTTTCGCCCGGTCGAACCGAACGCACTTTAAACAATTTTTTCCGTCCACTTCGCCGCGACGAATATGTAAATATATTGGAATCAAATGGACGCTCGACGTTCGTTAGAAACTCAGGGAATCTTTCTATTTGTTTATTTATTTCCTGGCGTTTTTGTCACGCGAAGCTTTACTTATACTTTCGTCATTTTCAATTATCATTCGAGAAAGAAATTACGTCCAATATACTCGCGCATTCAGAAACAGGGTAACACCTTCAGGACTGTGTTCCATTGACTTCATCGAGATTTGTTTGTTTACATTATCAATTAAGTTTGATTACTTTGCCTAATATGCGGTGTATCCGAATGCTTGAAAGGTTGTCTTACAGTTTTTGCCTTGAAAATAAGGGTAGGCATATTATAAAGATATGATACTTATCCTCGGGAGTCCTATAAAGGTTCAAACTAGTCCCAAACCAAATAGGGTGGCTAATTATCGTAACGCGTGCCTATCTTAAAGACCTAGGAAGTCAAAATGGGAGGGTAGCGATGAGTGTCGTCTCGACGGGCACGGGATTCGCTATGACGTTGCAGTCGCGGCGCCGTCGGTCGGGTACGGTGCTTTAAGTCAGGTACGGTGTCCTGTTATAAACAAGGGTCCGTGCAATTGTAAGCTATATTTCCGAAGGAAAGTACTAATCTATGTCGAAGCGTACAATGATCGTTTAACATGTGAGGAAGGCTGTAAATTTCGACGCTTACAAATCTACTTAATTTTTTTCGCCAACTTGCAACTCTAAAATTGAATTGGTTAAACAAACAGGCCATTAGCCTATCATTTGAGAAACGCGTTAATGGAAAGGAAAATATTCTATATATATTATTATATTACTGCCAAGAACAATCTCCACCAACACCTTATGCACTTGTTACATTTAAATAAATCGATAGGAACGCAGAACCAAACTTTTCTACCTTCTCTACTGTTCTGTGACCCCATTATGAGGAGTCATATTTTAACAGAGAACCGAATACAAGTAGGTGGCACCGTGACGTCATGTATATTCTCTATCCTTCTCTAACATGCTATCTCCTCTCCCTCGCTCGCTCTTTTCCCGCCATCGATCTTCTCTCCTACTCTGTGTTCCTGGTACCAGTGAAAAATTTTTCTAGATTTTTATAAGCGCCAGATAGCGTCGTATACCGAAATTTCTACCCTCAGGGACTGTGAATATGTTTGATTGTAGGTACAGCACGGGTTTACCAACCCCGAGGTACCCGAGCTGTAAGGGGGCCCCAACAGACTACTGGCATCCCTAATGGTAGAATTATGAAGAGAGGTATCTAAGCAAATACAAATGCAAAGTAACGTAAAGCAGGAATTAAACGAATGCAAGGAACGAACAAACGCAAAACTGATGGACGAGGTGTTATAGTCAAAATATATGACTTTGTCGTGGCTTTACATGGAAAATTCGTGGTGAGCGATAGAAACTAATCATAAAAAATAGGAGAAGGAGGGAGTTAGGTGCGCGAATGCCGACAGACGGAAGGCCAGGGACGAGAGGACAGAACGAGTCCCGTGGACGCGTGTCCCCAAAAGCCGTGGAGCTCAGCGTTGAGTGATGGCCGCTCAGTCGACCTCGTAACCGGCGCCATACATCATTCAAGATGGCTGGCTTCTCACGCTGCTCGGGGAGAGACAAGGGTGACAACCCTCCCGTCTCTGCTTGCTACTTTTGACTGGCTACGTCTACGCCTTCGCTGATAATCGTGTTACAGAGATATCAATCTTGAAGCGACGCCTCTCTCGCTACGCTGTAAACTGCATTAACGCCAGGAATGTCCACCGGCACGAACGAAATTCGAGCATCCAGCCTATTTTTCATATTTCTTTTCGATCATTCGAAATTATGTAACTCTACTTCGGAGCGTGGTTCTTTTTTTCTTTTATGGTACGGAGTGACTTTCGACGAAGGGGTGAACTCCAAGAGGTCTTGGAGGGTTCATTATTTTACTTTTTTGCTTAAGCGGTCGCTGCGATGGTCTTTTTGTTTCTTTTGTAGCTTGTCGTAAGGGTGAAACGCGTTATTAACACTTAGTAAAGAGTTCTTGACGTATATTGGAGCCGAGATAAATATTTTGGAGTGTTTTAATGAAACTTTTTTTAGTCATGAGGTTTATAGAAGAATTTTTGACCAGACATGGGGATGTCTGCTTTTTGAAATAGATTTTATAAACTTTTCAGGGAATATATTCGAAAGCAATATATTCGAAATACCGCCACATTATCGATCGAATCGTATATGCGTTATAAGAGGGGTAGCGCGGGCTAATTAATTTGCAATCATGCATTAACCACACCCGTAATGAATTATTAAACTATTCGACTATTCACCGATACCGTTCGCGAGACTAATGACTTCCAATTCAAAAATTGTTCTTTCATCTCCAATATCCTTCTGGTAATCAATCGTGCTCGCGTAAAACGTTTAGGAATTTTAAAAACTTGATCATTCGAAAAGAAGATGTTGCGGAAGAAATGGTTTCGATGTGCCATCTGGCGGTGGAAGCCTTGCATCGAAGTAATCTTTCTCGACTGAGGAGCGATTCAACCAAGAGAATCTACCTTACCAACGTTAGATGCATGAGAAAGTTCAACTTTCCGACAGTGTTCTCACCTGTCCCCAGGTGAGCTCTAGGAACAGGTACGCGACATTGGAGCTTGGATCGGTCTTCAACTTTGCTGTAGAAAATATTAGCATTTTTAGAAGATTTGTATTAAGATTCTGTCACCTTGAACGCGACGAATGTCAGCAACAAACGGTAGAAATCGCTTGAAAATTTAATTAAAGTTCCGCGAGGGCGCAGTCCCGTCCATTCGAGGGAGAAAAGCACGACATTATTAATATAATTCCGGTTCCAGCGTTCATATTTTCCCTCTGTCCTGTAGAAGCTCGCGCGTTTCATTCCACTTTCCCCCTTTTTCTCGAATTTCCACCAGTATTCATAAGCATTTGTCCGTTGCATGAAAATTTCTCCTTTTGTTCGGAATTCCCACGCTTCCAGCGAGATTTGAATACATAGCCAGAAATCATCGATGCGTGGTGAACAAATCGATCGAGCAATTTAAATTTTCACACCACTGTTATGAATTAACAGTATCGAAGACATGTATTTCCTACATGTAAGAGATAAAAGTAATTCCTCTCTTCGGGCGTTATTGTGGCCTTCTAAAATAAATGGTTATGTTTTTCTAAAGACAATAACGCTCGTCTATCTATCACGCGTCCGAGCGATATTGGCGTATCCATCGGACGTAATATTGAAATTGTATTCTTTCGTAATATGGGAGTTATTTATGAAACGTAGCAGGCAATATAGCGCGACGCGCAGGGATGGCGGCGTCACGATATGATGCGATGCGATGTGAAGAGGATCGAGGCTTCTTGAAATTCAGACCGTGCGTGCCGCATCCTCTGACGTGTAAAATATTTTTGAAAGGTCGGTGCACGGAAAATATTCAATATCAAACCGGAAGATCTAACAAATATTATTTTCGATGAATTAATAGGCTACATACGATCAGTCCCAAGTATTTGTACCTTCTATGTCCATTGAAAAAATTCGTCTAAATTAAATTATACGTTCGATGTTCCCAAATGAATTTTTTATAAGAATGTACACGTATAAAGTTCATTCAGAAAAAGTTTCAGTTAAATCAAATTATTAATAATGAAAATATATTCATTTTCATCTACACAATAACGATCCACAAAGGATTCGTACCACGCTTGTACCACCTACGTCGGTTTATATTACCAATTCTATTATATCGTTTACGCAATAATTATAATTTCATAGAGCAGAATGTCCATAAGCGTGGCAGTGACCCTGAAAAGGATAAAGTGCACTCCTAACCGGAGTTTAATTCTCATCGCAATCGAGCGTCGCGAATGTAAACCATCTTCGTCTTGCAACCCAGATAGTTGACTATCAATCCGTAATTCGTCTTTCGCAATGTCATTGCGATCAGCGATCGCGATTCATTTATTTTCCAAGCGAATAGACGAGGAGAAAACCACATGCACGGTGGCCAATGTTCTTTTTTCTTCCATTCGAAGCGAGTTTCCTGAAAACACAGTAGCAACGTGTAACGTGTACGGTTAGAGCCGAACGAGCGACAGCTGTTCGCCGGTTGGCTGCGCTATTCGATTGTCTCGCTCTTGATGATTGATGATCGTTCGGGGTAGCTGCTGCCGCCGCCGCCGCCTTGACACCGCGTCTGTCTTTTCCCTCATTTCCCGCCAGGCTTTTTTTTCGTTTCCTCGGCGATTCTAGTGCAACGCAGCCGGTCGATATACGAGCCCAGAATACCGAGCTTCCTTTGGAATTTCGCTCTGCCACGGTTTCACAACGTGGACCGGAAGTGCCACGCGAGAGAGGCAGACGATATCCTTTTCGTGCGAGCGAATCTCGCCCGAATCGGACCGTGTCGACGTTGCATATTTATTCCTGATCGCTGCAGCCTTAATTCGATACTTGGGAATCGAATAATTAACAATTAGAGATTGGCTAATTAGAAGTTCCAAGGTAGGAGAAAGATATACGGAGGTTTCACCCTCCTTAACGCGTTCGTGAACGAAAGCTCTTGTACTCTTTTGAAAACGCATTTAATACGCTCTATGAATTTGTGAACGTTGGAAATAAAAGAAAATGCCCTGTTGGGCATTCCACGCGAGCAAAAAAAAAAAACCCGCCAATCAGCTCAACACGCGCAACCGTAGCCGGATCCCACCGCAGAGACATGCGAACGCACGCAGGAAACCAAAAGGAGGACTGGAGGACTCGCTTCTACCTGCCAAGAGGGAATTAGCCTCCAGGAATCAGCTGCAGCCGCACTCGCGATGCATAATGCAGGGGTAGGCGCGTGAATTTATGTAACTTAATTTGTAACGCGCGACGTCCGCCTATCCGGACTCGCCGAGAACAGCTCGCGGGGGCACGGGAGGGACGAGAACCCATCACGAGGGTTACCCACACTCCGACGACGACAGAAGTATAGTAATGGTCAACCCGATGGACAAGTTTTTCACTTTCCGTGTAATAACCACTGCCTGGAGAACGAAACGCCTCCTGCGCGCTTTAATCAAATCTCGTTGGCCTAATAACGTGTACGTCGCCGCGGCGGAAAGGAATCCGGCTAGAGACAGATGGGAGGGAACAGGCGATAGATAAACAAAAGATCGCGAAGAAGGAGAACCATGGTAGAACTCGAGTTAATGGTGAAAACGAGGAGAAATCGTTGGATGCCTCCGCGTGTGCTGATTCGTCCTGTTTCGGTACAAATTATTGGTAGTGTAGTCGGTAGCCGTGCGCCATAATTTCCTAACTGTGAATTTTTATTGAACGGTAATAAACGCTCCCACGACCGCGGAGCATACAATAGAACCCTCATAATGGGGCGCTAGGACATTCCCAATTAGCTCGCCCTCGAACAACCTTTTGTATCTTAACTCGTGAAGGGTTAAACAATATATAAAGTGATTTAACATACCAGGTCAAAGTCGAAAGGCATCCACGAGCCAGCGTACATCCATCCCGAAGCACGGTTACGCCGAAGAGGTTCCATCGATAACCTTTCACCAAATAGGAACAAGCACCAATGGAACAGCGCGATTCGGACATCGTGAGGATGTCGCGTTAGAGCCGCGAACGAAGCGGTTCTTACGCGTATCGCGCAAATAGGCCAACTGAAAACGCATTGACACGAGAGAAGTCACCGAGTACAGATGAGGGGAGGTAGGAGAGTGGCAGCGGAAGAAGAGAACGAGTCTGGTGCTGAATGGCGCCCTACCTGGTCCCCGAGGTCATAAATCATTTCCCCGTGATACTACCCCTCGGCGTTTCCCTGCAGCATAAACCCGGCGATCGGCGACCGGCCAACATCACCTGGAACTTCTGGCCTGCGAATTGCCTCGGTTCTCGGGAACGAACGGTACTCGGGTTCTGCGACCGATTTCGAGATCGCGAAACGAGATGCACGAGCGAAATGCTCGGTCGGGACGAGTTTATAGATTCAGTGGTAGTTCTGCGTTCGAGGATCTTGTGACGAACAGCGTGAAGTGAGGGTGTAGCAGACTCTGCGGTAAGACTGGGACCTGTATTGGTTTGGTATCGCTAACGGCAGTGAAGAATTAGAAGGTTTGAAAACGCTTGACTCCAAGTGTATTAGAAGGACGATATCCTGCGTTGTATGTCTCGAGTTATACGAACGTTTGGATCGATATCGATCGTTCGCATTGAACGCGATGCAACTTCTAAGTTACCCCAGGTTTAGAAGCGAAGTGTCTTGAAAAGAGAACAGTTCCCGGCAACCGTAAAATTAATAGCCGTCCTCTACCGCGCGACCCTATAGCCGAGGCATGGTTGGTGGGGGGGCCATCAATTTTAGCACACAGATTCAAAATGATCCCCTTTATTGCATGAAACCGGGGTTAGTTGTGCTTCGACCTGGCTCTCGAACAGGCGGACCATCGGCTTGCACCTCGATCCTTCGGCGACAATTGAGATCTTTTCTTTCCGTCAGTGAATCTTTGTTCGGCCATGGGGCGTTAATTAGTCGAGCGTTGTCCTCCGGTGTGAATCGTCGCTATAGATCTCTTGGTATAGCCGTCAGGATTGGATTAGCCATTCTTCGACTCCTATTGTTCATGCCGGATCAATTTTCATGGTCGTAAGTATGATTTCGGTGTTTGGTAGTTGCATTTCCCATAGACAATGGCATCGCGCTCTTCCGTACTTCCATATCCACGTTTCGAAGGAATTCCTTTATTAGAGTTTCTTTGATCGCCCTAATGCTCGTAATTCTGACAACTAAACTTCTTAATATGTTACTCAGCGATCTACTTATCTTTTCTAGACAGGGTTCAAATACTTTTAATGTAGTTAATCTTTTGATCTACGATTTATTTGCCCTTTCATACGACGTGTTTGACTCGTGTTTTTTATGTTCGACTCAAATTCTGTACCATGATACGTTGTTATAGGTTAAAGGGTTAACGGTTGTTCGCAACCGATAACGAAAAGGTATCCTAAGCTTGTCGTTATCAAATCTTCGTCTTTGTATCTCAGAATAGTAGATTAACAACGGTATGAATAGAATTTCAATCGAGAGAAGCGATTGTTTGTTGTTATTTACCAGTCGTTTTGAAGTGAAACGAGTAATACGGCTAACGCCACCTATCGGTGACCCCTTGAACGGTGCCAGTCTGTCGAAGGTCTTCTAGGTGGAGCCACGGTGACGGCTCTACTGTGTATATTTCCTTTTTCCTACGTTTTCATAACAAAAGCGTCAACGCGTAACCCTCGCTTCTCCTATTCCTTATTTCATTTCCAAAATTAATAATTATTATTTTTACGCACTTCTACTCTTTACGATTCACAATCTCCGCATCAACAAACCAGGGTACTACCCCTCCGAATATCAACCCTGTACAGGTTTTGCAAAAATTTGTGGATATCCATAACATTCCCATGCGAACTCACCTAGTATAATATTTCTAAAAGCTCTGCATCATCTAAATAACAAAAATTCATTAGTATCTATATTTTCCTAGAACTATGGCCGCGCATAGCGTACAATGGACCTGTCTAATTTGTATACGTCGATCAATAACGATACGCAAATTAAACCCTCGATGACTCAAAGTGTTCCAGCGACATTTTCGTAGTTTCCATTAGCCAAATTTCGTATATTTTCCAAGAGATACGCGTAGGATACGTTTAAAAAATTCTAGACGCCCGATAAGAAAAAAAGCTGTCAGCAGAGCAGTCAGGCTCCTGGCCAGAAAGCTCACGGGATCGGAGTAACAAGTTCAGCATCGGTTTTCGTTTCCAGTACGGAGAAGAGCGCGTTTTATTCACGACGCTCCAGATACTGCAGCCATTTTATATAGATTGCAATGTATTGATCGTCTCCGCCAACAGCCGACATTCTACGTAGTATCAGAATGACAGGCTGGCAGATGGAATCGCAACTTCCCCTTCCCCCTTTTTCCACCAACTGCCACCGCGTTCCAACCCCCTTCGATGCTTTGGACTGCCTGCCAACCCCTCGTCTCCGCCTATACCTATGTACACTTTCTGCTTTAGCTACTTACAGACCTACCTACGGAGTACCCCGTACTTCTATACGTGCACGAGTGTGTTCGTTCGCGCGTGTGTGTCGCGTGATTACGCTGGTGTGCGTGCAGACGCGCGTTGCCGTTACGTGGATCGCATATACGTGTATCCGGATATGTAAAGAATATGTAAATAACAGGGAGCGGTTAGGTATGTACGAGATATATCGTGGTTTTTACTTATCTTTTTCAGGCTCCGCCACGATAAATGAATTCGTCGGCGACAGAGGAGTCCTGGCGCGCGATGGCGATGGCTATGGTCGTTGAAAATCAAACGTTCACCGATACGATCGAGAAATTTCATCGCTTTTTGTTTTCCTTTTCCTTTTTCGCGAGAAGGAATTAATCTGCTTTCTGTCGTTACCCACCGGAACGATTATATTTCGTAGTCGCGTTTGGGAACGTTCATGCACGTTTGACGGAGTCATTTTTAATGACGATGGACGCGTGTTCCACGTATAAATACATTCGTTGGCGATCGAGTGGCATACAAATCGTCGTCAATCGATCGTTTGGACAATTTTCATTTCTGATGTTTTCAGAATTGTATTTAAAACGATGACGCTCGTACATCGCGATGCGATAAGGTCTATTATTAAAAGAAATCTCCAGGAATTTCACGCCGTTATTGCGCTCGTTTATGACGCGATACGATTTACAACCGTGTAACGTTTACAGCTTGTTTATACCGAGTTCGAAACTAATTTAATAAAGCCTATTCACGCGGAAAGGTTGAAGGGGCACTGGTCCGGGATAGGTGGGTGGCAGCGTACAATTTTAATTAAAAAAGTGGACGTCTGGCCAGGACGACGGGGGCAGAGTAAACGAAAGTGGGAGTAGCTGTTCTACCGCGTCCCTTCTGGGTTTTTGGAAACCTCGAACCAATTAGACTTACAGTTTCAAAAACGTCGCGTATTCTCCAACAAAATTACATTCGAACGATTCAAATTTTCGCGGTTTTCGAGCACCGGCACATTAAATTACAGAATAAATGTACTTCGAGACACGTGGTCTCAAAAATTCATCGGCATTCAAGAACTTTATCTCGCGGCCACGTGAGAGATTGCTTGTTTCTTAAATTCGTTTTCTCCAATTCACCAAACTTCCTCCCCTTTCGAAGCTCTGTCGTGGAGTCGATACAAATTAATGAGTTAATAAATGATTAAATAAAGTTCCATTTTCAGAAATCTCTTTCTGTTAAGAGACACGCGATAGATCGCATCAGGAAAGCCGCGATAACGCTCTTGCGTTCGCGTCCACTTCGCGCTGACAAATGATCTTCTTCCGTCGCAACTCCCCTCATCCCTCGCTCGGCACTATCGAGGCTCGATGTTGTTGCTCTTTCTCTGTGTCTGTGGAGCGAGCTTTTCGCCGACGGATGCGTTTTTAACCTATTGCGATGTCCTTTCAATTTATGGAACGCAAATCCAAGGGGGAAAGAGTTAGAGGAGGGCAGAAGAATCCGAGAGGGGGTGAAAGATATCGATACCACTCCTACGTATATCTACTGTATTTAATACAAGTCTCAGCCATTTTTGACATCTTGATAACTTCGGTATTGTGGCATGTAGCGAAAAATGTTTCATAGGAGGCTTAAATGGTATCGAGTGAGGCATATTCTGGTGTTATTAATATTTCCATAGGTGGACGCGTCAAAGGTATACGAAGGTCAGCTTTGTTTTTTTTAACTAGAACGAGGAATGATATATATTACATCGAACAAATATTCGTTCTTTACATTCTCGCGATTCTTCCCTTAATATCCGACAACAGAGCAACGACGAATGATTGCGCAACACCGTTGCAAATCGTCCTCCTTTCAAATCCCTTTTCCGTTCCCCGCGAAAAAGGAACAGCGAGATTTTCACCGTTCACGGATGCTATCTCCAGGACCTCGAGTGCCTGTCGCGCGATATTAGTTTCTCGATTCGAGAAACCGGCCGCGAAATAAGGGAGTGAAAAAAAGCCAGGGCGGGTGGAATGATGTGAAGGAGCGAGAGAGAGGAAGAGGGTGTAGGAGCGTAGAGAGGAAAGAGGGAGGAGGGAAATGAAAGGGGGCTGCCTGAGCGAAGGAGGGAAAGCGGAATCTCCTGTTACGTCGAGTTTAAGATAGGGCGGACCTTTCATCCGCAAAAATGCCCCGCGGGACCCGCGTCAACGTCCTGCGAGAGAACTCTCCGCCACCCCGGTTCGTTCTTCAACCCTCCTTTCGCAGCCACCGTGGCAGCCTCGCTCACGAATGCTCGGACAGGGCCGCGGCGACAAGGAGCTCTCTGACTAGATGTCACTCAGATTCCAACTTCCCTCCATTCTTCTGCTCGACCATGATTTATGGTCGCGTTAATGCAACCTACCGCAAGAATTCGCCGGATGGAACGCCGGGAGACTCGGATTAACCGATCAGCTTTCTCCTACGAAAAATACTGTATGCTGTAATCTTCGAGTTGCGAGTGTGTAATTTATTTCCCCGCGATGATACATATTCACAAAGTTGTACCCACCAATTTCTATCGCAACGATGCTGGCCGTGTATCGTTAGGCGGGAGGAGGGAGGAGGAGGAGGAGGTGGGTGGAGGACAGCAGGTTGAAGTGTCGTTGGCGTTCTCAGCCCTCTTTCACACCACACCCTCTATTGTGCACAAGGATGGACACCGTGAGAATTTCGGAGTGTGCGTTCCGTGCAGGTTTTGGGAAAACCTGTTCAACCTTTTGCATTATCCCAAAAGGCTGGGGGATTTTCGATGATTTTCCTGCGATAAAGGATAAAGTAGTATGCCTTTGGAACAATAGCGTCTCGCTGTGTACAATTGGGGGTTCATTGTTCCTACGTTCATACGGCTTGTGTGCTTTAGTCGAAGGATCTTTAATTTTATCTTCCTCCAGAGGAAAGGGAAAAGCAATTAAGGTTCGTGTTAGTATAGACCACTGGTCTTTGCTATACAATCGTACAAAAATATTTCGATAGGTTGCCTAATGCCTAGCGTGAATTCTCCTTAACTCGTTCTCCCAGGGTTTTAATGGAATATTTCCTCGAACCAGATCTGCCTTTTCAGTGCCAGGATTTTCTACGTGACGGTATTTTTACGATAGAATCGAACTGAAAATTGCCGGATAAAATATATTTGCGCTGGAAAAATTACATTCGTTTATCTATTCCACGTTTCTCGAATAACTGTGCGACGTGAATCGATACAAGTGTCTCGTTGACTCCGAGTTCGTGTGTCTCCTTATCCGCGGAAACGGTCCACGGCAAACTATGCAGATACGCTATCCGGGTTACCTTGGTTATCCTGGCGACCGTGTTAAATCTTGCAGAACATTTTGACTCTAGGATTGTGCACAGATTTCCATATAAAGGGCGTTCACACTGTCAGCAGCCTAAATATCGGAGATGTTCTCGATGATACGGGAAAATGATAAAGGGAGGTAGCATGACGTTTAAAAAGATGGGTGTTAATAACAGTAACAAAAGTAGGGTCCTAGGTTATTTCAAGGTAACCTACATTTTTTGTGCACGAGCATTAGATCCCGCGGCATTCTGGCTGACATCCAAAAGAGTTTAACAACCTATAATATCATGGCCTTCAGGAGGAAGTTTCCTTTGAATCGTTCCTCGATGTTCGATTGAAGTGAACAGGTGCTGTACCTTAACAAAATTTGAAGTTAACATTCTTACAACCCTAACGACAAGGCCTGAGTAGGAGCTGAGTACTTACGAAAGTTACCTACACGAGTGACCATAACATTTTTTTGGCTCGCCCGGTTCCGAGGTCGGAGTGCTTTGCTTTTAACGAATAAAGCGCGTTGAAAGCTCCGCCGCGAATAAATTACCATGCGACCACGCGGAAGTAACGAAAATGCGCTCCGTGAACCAGACGAATTCTTTTTCCACGGCTGTGCAGCTTGTAAATAGATTGCTCGGTGCACCGTCGCGTGTGTTTCTGATACGCGGAAATTTCGGCGAGGCTGCAGATTCCATTTCCGCTCGCGAGAAGTGTCGTCGTCGCCTGCTTTTTCCTTAACAATATATGCGAGATAATTTAGAATACCGTACGCGTCGTGGCGCATTCGAAACTGTCGAGAAATCAGGATTTTGGTCGTCGGTATCCATAGCAGCTTTTATTGCCGAGTTCTGGACGAAAACGTCTTCGAAGGTCCTCGGAGGGTACTCTATTAAAACGCGGTTAGTATAATCCGAACCGTCGCGCGGCATGAGTGCAATTGAATTCGCGAGAGGGCATTTTTCAAAGGAAAGGAACGAAACGAAGCTAAATTTCGCCCCGAAGTGGGCGGCATTGCGATTCTTTGTCGGGGACCCTAGAACGCCCACCTGGCTTTCGGCTTCATCTCAATAACATTAGCTTAGTCGCTTAAGCTTTTATTGCACCGGCTTATATTTATTCTTAGCTGGCTCGGCGCAATTTGCTCAGCTCTGGTTGCTACGATAAATTACCCATTCGTTTGAGCGGGTCCTGGATCTTTTTTTTCTAAGTAAATTAAAGCAATTGTTTAAGCGCATCTAACAATGATAATAATTATCTATATAGTAGTAGAAATTCCGTCCTTCAGTTTGCATTTTGTGCACCAAGCTCCGACACTTTAAAGTTTGTATCCAGAGGTTTTTAGGGTCGCTGATTCCAAATCGAATTGTTAATTTCTGGATAGACTTAATTTTTTAGCAAATGATGCTAACGATTACAATTTAAATTTGATTCTAGACTCGAGGACGCTTAGCACGAGATGGATGGAACACTGGACACCGGAAGACCCGATCCGTCGATTCCGTTCGAGTTCTCTCGGTGACATAATCGGTAAACAGATTCGTCGATGGCGAATATAATCGCCACAGCCGCCACGGGAAGCTCACCGAATCTTTTATGGCGCTGCCGATCCGAGATTCGAAAGCCCGGCGAGCGTTGAATGCGAATCGATGCCGGAGTATGGAAAAGGAAATCGACTGGCGATCGGATTATTATTCAAGACACGGGGCCCGGACGTTCCTTCCTTCTGAAGCATTCCACGATACGATAGGCGATGCCAGTCGAAGACAGCGTCTCTTCCCAGCCGTGCGTGTGACGGCCGCGAACGAGACGCCCGGCGGAAGTCGAAGGTATACTCCGAAATTCAGAGAATCAACGCAAACAAAACTCGACGAAGGACGACGCCTCGAAGATCTTCTGCAAGCTGGAGTATTTTTTAGAAGAAACTGAACAAGTTCAACTGCAGGAAGTGCATGGATCAGTGACAGGTAAATCTTATTTTCATACTGAAGATATCAAAGAACAGGATTGTTCTCTGTAGAGTGAATTTTTCGCATTTTTAAGAAATTGACGATCCTTAAAAAAGGAAAAAAGTTTGGAAACTAGAACCACAGTTCACGATTTTCTCTTATTAGACAGAGCTCGTAGAGAAGTTTCCCGACTACGAAACAACAAAGCTGGCAACGTTGTTGCAAAACTTTTCAGATAATAGTTTGGTGAGCATCAAACTTTCCCGGCTCGAATAATCAGAACGTCTAACAAAAATTCGTAGGACTATAAGAATAAGGTGCAATATTTCTGCGCCTCCTAACGTTTCCAAACCAAACTTTAACACAAGCGATACACACGAGGTGGACTCAATTTACCGTCCAGCTCCGTTCCGTCCCAAGACGACTGTCCATTCAACTCCGTTATCTTAGGCTTTTCATTTAACCGAACATAGCCTCTTATTTGTCAGCCGTGGCTGAATTGCACTCTGCGGCGTTGACCCGCCGTGAATTAATCGATAAACATGTAGTCAGTGCGTTAACTAGGGATCCACCTTTCTCGGAAACGACGTCCACTTACGCAGACGCGGTCGAGCATATTTTTCCTGTGTCCGTGTACGCGTTCCAGACCACTCTTGTCGACCATAAACTGATCATAATTTCAGCCGAGAGGAGTTAATGTTTAATGCATCCGCCTCGGCGTCGTTTATCCAGGAAAAATTGTGGGTGGATAATTGTTTGGTCCCTTCGCTGTGTGCGTGTTAAACGTGGAAAATGTCGAGGAAAGGAGTAATAATTACAAACTTTTCACTTCCTTTTGGGTTGACGTACACTCCACATACGTAAAAATCCATTTTTTAAATTTGACAAAAAATTTGTGATCACCTTCTCAGCACCAATACAGATGACATTCTAAAGGAACAATAAAAGATCCAATAAAGTACTGTATGTAGCTATCATCTAGCAATCTCCAACCAATCCCTTTTCCTCGAGAGAGCAGGGACGCGGTAATTTATCGGCCATTTTGCGGATAGCGGCGGTAGAAGACACTCGTCATAAAAACGACACGCTGGAGCGACGCGTGGCTAAAAAATGTGTCTTCAAAGTTTCCGAACGACTCGTGAGACAGGAGAGGAAGGGAGAGAGAGCGTCGTCACGAAGCTCAGCGACGATACGTGGGTAAACTCGGGGAAGACGTATGGCACGTGAGTAGAGGACGACAGGCAGAATGTCGGTTGAGTGGCGTATGACGCGAAGGATGATGTTACGCCGCTCTGAACGACGCGCCGGCGATTTATCGAGTTAAGTTGTCCCGTGTCCTGATCGGTCTCCTGTTCCCAGCCAGTTGTTTTTCGCCCAGCTACCGCACGATGGGAGAAGATTTGCAATGATTAACGCGAGTCGCCCTTGTCGTTCGCGCTACGGATGGATCTGCCGGACGGAGATTAACCCTTTAATTGTCAGACGAAATTTTCATATGTATCCGAAGAATGGCAGATAATGTTAAGCAAAATTATAGCACTTACAGCTTCGAGTAGCAATATATCGCAGACTTCAATCTCCCAAGGAAGGATTCGAAAACGTTCCATTATCGGTCAAACTCCAATACCCGGTTCCCGAATTTAATCCCACCTTAAATTCCCCTGTGCTCTCCAGCTCCTCAGCCGCCCTCGATTCCTCCAACAGGCGGGCGACACTTTTTGCGCGCTTACCGCCGGACTACGTCGCTGTTTCCATTCCGTTCGGTTCTCTATTTTTCTCCTCGGCAGTTTCAACAGAGACACCCTGGGTACACCCAGTTTCGCCACCCCCCATCACTCTCTCCGTAGACACGTTTTCTCTCCATTCTTCGTTTTCCCTCCGCGGTGTCAGGCTCCTCCGCGGCTTCAGGAGCGGAGAGACGATCAATACGTCGCTCTGGAACGGAGAAGGAACGGAAGCTACGTCATTGGGAGAGTTGGGCGGCTGCGGAGGGGCCGACGAGAGGTCGCGGGGAGGTTCGCGGGGGCCGTGGGCGAGGGGCGGCCGAGGGAAAACGGAGCTTTTCCAGGCGATTCCTCGACGAGAGGAGAGCACAAGCCTGGATCCAAGCAGATATGGCCTGCTATGAGCGCGAAAAGATGATGAGACGAAGGGTGGCCCCTGGCTTTTACCCTCTCTCTTTCTCGCGCGATCCGGTTGACAGGGATTCGTGGCCGAGGTTCCACGATTCCGGCCGAACCGAAACGATGCCAGGGCTGTATCTACGAATGATAACGTCTCAGCTGGGCTTTCGTACAATTTCTGTTCGGCGAAAATCTTCGTCGTCGCTTCGCGTTGATACTTTTCCTGCTCGTGGTTCGGTTTTTCTTCGTCTTTTATCGAGCATCTCCTCTGCGCCCATTTTCGCGACTCGTTCATACAGTCGACGAACGTCTAGGTCTAGGCGGTTTGGTAATTCGCCAATCGACGCGTCATCGTATCAAACGCTCGTTGATTCGCCGTGCGAACGACGAATATGTTTGACTCCTCCGTACCAACCTCGTCCTCCATCATATGGCACGAGGACGTAAATAATGCATGAATTTGCACTGGAGAGTTTCCAGAAGAAAAATTCCTAGTACCTAATCAGTGCTTTCCATCGTGTTACATAATACATAAGGTTAAACCACGAGAGGATTCCTCGAGCAGAAAAATTCGGCAGTCTTTGCAAAAACTAGCTTTGTATTGGTAGTTTAAAATCATTTTTCGTGGAACGGGAAGGCTGCTGATTTCATAATGATCCTAGCTGGGCCCATTGGCCCCTAAAGTTTAATGCTGACGGTCGGAGTCTCTTGGAGTAGGCGGCCGCTATGTAGGCAGTGTGTATTATCGCTTCACAAACGAGTAGTGACGGCAATCGGTTGCAGAATGCCTAATGCATTGTCGACGGTATAAGGGAAAGTGCGATATTAGATTAAGTTGGACCTCTGCATGGCGCGCATAGCACGCATTCTTTTTCTGCTTGTCGTGGATCATCGTTCGGATCATCCTTTTGTGCGAAGAATCGAACGTTATTAAATCTCTACTTCGAGAGACCCGATAATCGTGTTTGCTGTTTCAAAAGAATTCACGTATGAAACAATGTATGACGAAACACGATGAATATACTTCTCCTTTCTGTCTCTTGTAAAGTTTACTTCTAGTCGTGTCACTTCCTTGTAGGGGTGCGATACATTCTCGTAAGTCCTCCTTTGTTTGTTTTCTTGTTAGCCCCCGTATAGGTCCTAAAGCCCCATTCATCTTCCTCCAACAGACCCCACAATCTACCTTGAGGTAGTAATAGACAAACATTCGATCCTTATGAGGTTACACCAATATAAAGAGTGAGAGGAAGCCAAACTTTATTATCTTTTAGGAGTAGTAGGCATTAATTATTCTTGAACACTAAAAGACTATGCATCTTTTCAATATTAACAACGGTCTTTCAAAGGCGTAATAGCACGTATAGTAGATATACGTTGGTAGTTTCGGTGTTAACGACTGGCTATCGTTGCTTTCTATCAACATCGACTCGTGGTGCGGTAATCCCGTGCGTCGGGAAGCGTGTTGCGCCAGGACGCGTGCGTCGACGGACCAGGAATAATGCGTTATCAATACTGATTTGTACGGGGTTTGACGGTGGCCCAGCGGCGCGGAGACACGGCCCTGTGCGGTGGCATCACCCCGTGCATCGGCGCGGTGCGAGAGGGATGTATGGGGGTGCGCGCGGTCCAATCATCGCAGAATCCGGGGGATGCCCCTGGCCGCGGCCGGGCAGCCGTGGGAGAGACGCCCCGCGACTCGAGGATTCGCGCTTGTCGCCGAATGCCTTCCGCGCTCGTGGCCGAAAAGGACAGTCGGCTGCCAGGTTTCGTTTGGAAGGGCGTTGGCTCGCGTCCTCATCTCGTCGTTCTTTCGTTTCGCGCGCGATTCGCTCGGGCGAGTGCCACCGTCGAGTGGAAATCAGTGAGAGGAGACGTCGAGCAGCGTAGAACCGCCTAGCGCGAGTCCTGCGAGGATCGGAGACGAGCACGCGCATGCATGCACGCACCACGGGGAGCCATGTGCACGCGCGGCCTCAGACACCAAGATCGCAGCGTGTACAGTGAGTTCAGACATGATTTTTCCTCGTCTCAGCGCCAGCTTCCGCGCGTAGCTTGCATTAGCGGTCTTATAACTGTTAGCCAACTCTCCTCGAGTCCTTGTGTCCTGTCAACGCTAAATAATCGATGTCATAATGATCCTTATTCCTCTAGAAGAAAGTCATCAGCTCCGTCGCTAGCCCAGACGTCTCCCTGCAAGAATCAGGATATTGGCTTTCTCCTAGAGGGGCAGGAATCATTTCAGCCAAGCGTATCTACATTTTTGGAGCTAGACGTATTACAAATTCCCCTGGTAGAGTATCACATTGGTGTTCCCATCGCCTATCATGCTTGTATGTCGGTATGCACGGTACCGTGCGCTTAGAATTCGTGTTGCCCCGCTCGGTTTCACTCGTTCAATCGCATTCCTCGAGTGTCGACGCTTCGTCCCCATTCCACGAGCAGTAGTAGGCGCGCGCGCCATCATTGTCCATGGAATTTCGTGAAGGAGCTTTCTTGTCGGAGCTGTCTGTCCGCGTTGCACGCAAGCAATTTGCGCCGCTTGTTGATCGCGCGAGCGACCGACGACGCACGACGAGCACGCGACGCTGTGTTTGCGCGCGTCTCAAGCCTTACTCGTGCTATCGACTTTGCGGCGACCCAACTGTTGGTAAAGGCTTGTAGAGGTGGTGGGAAGTCTTCTGTTATATAGTCGAGAAGCAGTCCTTCAGGTGTGCGTACTTCCACACAGGTCCATGCCTTTTCGGTGGGAAGCACCAAGGGGTGCTTAATTCCTGAGCCGATGACATTGGTGAGTCTGTGACTTGGTTTGATGACTGGTGATTGGTTTTTCGCGGTTTTAGAGGTTCTTATATGTGGTTTTTGGGTGGTTGTGTTTTGAAGTATTGCTGTCGAGAGTTAATGGGTCTATTTCTCGAGTGGATATCAGGCGTTAGTCACGACGATGTTATTAGACTGGTAGTGACATCCTGCTTTGGGTGTTAGTTGACTTTCTTTGCTCCATGTTGGAGTCCTCTACTCCAATTTGGTATTTATGGAACCGATCGAAGAGGATAGCGACCATTGGCCCTCTATCGCGTTGCTCTAGAATTATTCATTCCTGCTCTAGATAATAATCGTCGATGGATGAATATCACTTTGGATTAGAGTACAATGGAGTCCGTGAAATCGGCCGTTAAAATCACAGAAACGTAATCGCAACGTGTGCAGAACATCGCATTAATTCACGACTTCCTTTAGCCGTATTCCGGATGCGCATGCAGGGTCACGTCCGGTTTTAGTGGAGGTTTTCCGGCATCACGTACGGTTCGTCAGTCGGAACGAAATTTCTAATCCGCTGCGGCTTTATATAGTCATGCTCGTTATTCGTGTGTGTCGCCATTCGCCTCATCGCTTTACCGCACAATCGAAACCGAGTAATTAATTGCAATAAAACAATTTCATTGCTCTACAGACCGTCAAGTATTTTCCATCGTTCCAATGCACTCCGTTTGTCTAATACAAATATTTTCAAAAGTCCAATGTTATTAATCGAAAGGTTTACATTTCTTGCATGCGTTCTATAACCTACAATAGCAATATTCAACAGATGGAGAGTTTAACTTTGATCGATAACACACGGTGGTTTCCATATGCGTTTGAGAATACTCGCAACTGGTGGAGGTCTCGCAAGTAACGTTACACGTATTACCTTTCTTGTAGCACCGACGTTGTATTGAAATAAAACTGAAGCTTCTGTGTTGCAGATATCGCTACCGTGGCAGCAGATCAAGAGTGACGGTGCATAACAGATAGGCACGTTCGTGATCTACCCTGTAGATCCGGGTTTTTGTAGAATTGTAAATATCAGAAGCTCGTCTCTACAGGTATCTTACGGATGACATGCCACGCGACTATGGATCGCAGTGCATGACGACGCATTGGTTCGAAGCGCCCTTTTCCGCGGGCTTTTTGAATTAAAGGACGCTGTTTAGTTTAATGGATCCTATCTGCGAGGAATAAATAGAGCATCGGAATGAGGACTTCGCTTGCAGCTAATTCGACGTTAGAATTAACATAGATGCTATAAGTTATTATGTATACAGTTACCATATGTGTGTAGGCGATGTATATAGGCTTCAAGTTTGTAATAGAGCGTGTCACGAACATCGATGTTTCACGATATTTTACATACCGTAGTCATAATGTAACGAAAAAATGAATAAATGTTAAGATACCTTATAATATAAAGATGGTTCCCGAGATGTTGTTATAGTTGGTTCTCGTTTATTTTATCCCAAAGTTCTGCCATAAATTACAAATAAATATTTTATTCGATACACAATCGTTTCATAACAAAACTATTCTTTCCTCTGCAATTCTCACCCACGTACGTTCGTCGATTGGAATGCATGTTAGCAAATATAGTCAGTTTATTGCTTTCACAAACGTCTTTTATCTAATTATTTATCACTCTACTGGAGATTCCCTTAACTACCACGGCACTATTCCTCCGTCGATATAGGAGGAATCTTTGCTCTCGCAGTCGATTAAACAGTCCTCGATACTACCGACCAAGTAAATTCCCAAGCAACCTACATATTTTCCACGACTGTCTACCATTTATCGTAAAGTTTCTTTCTAAATATTTTCATTTTGCGCAGGTAAACAATTTAATAATACTTACAATGCATACACTGGGCACCAGAAAATTCCCGAAACACGGGAATTCCATTATCGTTTCTTTACATTAACTATCACATGTGGTTCTCAGATGGCAGCACAGTTCAAGAAGATGGACCACGGAAGATACAGTTGAAGACGATAGCACGGACGATAGAAAAAGCAACTACAAAGTACCCTAATCTCGAGAATACAGCTGTGTGTCACTCTGGTAAAAAACAATTGTTTTTTACATGATTTAATCCATCAAAATAAATTAACATCTACACCCGACACGTTCTCAAATCCGTTTCCTCTGACACCCATCGAGCCATCCAATCTGTAATCAAATTTCATTTTTAGAATCCGCTCATTTTTCTCAACGGTTACAATTGCTTACTGTCGTTAAACGAACTGACCTACTTTTACATTATTATCCTCGCGACAGTGCCTTCTCGTCAAACGATTTCCTTAGCAATGGTCAGTCGTGGAAGGGTTGGATAGCAAACACGTTCACGGTCGTTCTGGAAAAAAAATTCGAGGCGCCTTTGCGAAAAGACGAACGATAAACTGATCCGAGTGCATGAAAGCCGGGGCGGTGTTTGATGGCGCGATAGCATGTTGGTACCCGGGGCGACGAGGTATTATATTATTGATCGTCCCTCGAGCTCTGTCCCCATCAGCTGTCGTGATCCCTAGCGTTCTCCTGGTACTACCGGGTTGCACGTTAACCTTTGTACTGACGACGGAAAAAAACGTTTATAGGCTGGATGCATATCTACCGTGGTCGAGTCGGTCTTACCGAACGACGTTTTTCGTTTCTTCGATGCGCTGGCTCACGCTCCATCGTTGTGTGAGTCCTTTAACGTCTAATACTGTCGAGATATTAATCCTTTGCATCTCGCAGCGTGAAAACCCAAAGTGCGAAAACAGGTATCGTATTAAACAGCGTAACTTTGAAACTACGTAATTCATACCAACGAAATTTGATTTACACGAATCTTTAAATAAAGGAGAAAATTACCACCCACCATGTACAGCTCAAGCTCTCCGAACGGATAGCGATGGACGACCGCTGCAAGGGCGTTGTAGAGTGGCCGGAAGCACGGTAACGTCGCGGAGCATTAATCGCGCGATAATGACCGACAGATGAAGAAATATCGTTCTCCAATGACGCGCCACTGGGTTAAGGCGAATCCTCGCCATTATGACGTGTCAGCATCCGGGGGTAATCCGCGATAACCATTTATTTCAGATCCACGAAAGGGGTGACAAGGGGCGGAAGACGAGCCGACAGAGAAGCGCAGAAAGAGAAGGAGCCGCACAAATCTTCCTTTCGTGGACAACTTGAAGAGTCTCTTCAGCCGCCCACCCTCTCTCGCCCTATTCCTTTGCTTGTCTTCTTCCGCCCGGTCTGCCAGCTCGCGAACGTAATATCCTGCTCTTCCCGCTCAGCCTCCGGATGGCTCGAACCTTCTAACGCGAATCTCTTCGTGTCTCCTTCCCTCGTCCCAGTCCTCCTCTCTAGCTCCGTCCGTGCGCTATTCCTCCTCCTCTTCCACCCCCCGGCCCTCTCTTCGGGGTGTCACTAATACCGCGAGGATTAATGTTACGCGGCGGGTCTTACGGCCAGCTATTAATTTCATCGGGAGAACAATATCTTACGTGCCGGTGCAGGAGTATCGGGTGCACTGTGTACCTGACGCACCCCCTGACGATCTAATGCGCGGTTAGCCGGAAAAGAGATCCTATCTCGGCGTCGAGAACTCTGAAACGCGTTGGATCGTGCGCTGAAACGTGCCAGCGGGTATGCTCTTCCAGCTCCATGTTTGGAAATGGATATCTCTCGAAGGATGTTGACTCGTGAAGAGGGTGGAGCAAAGGGTGCCTCGAGATGAGAGATCCAAAATGTCGCATTTGCTCGTTCTCACAGTATAGAATAAGGCAACCCAAGGACTCCTTTCGCCTGACATTTAAAGAGTCCCATAGTTCACGTATAAGTACAACGTACAACGGTAGGTTGTACCGATGCCGATGATTCCAATAACAAGTGAGACGCACGCGACCCCCCTCGTGATAGACGTAGAAATTACGAACACCATTGACGTTCCCGATAGGTCGAGGCGTTCGAGTTCGCGTCGAGGCAGCGACCTGACAAGGGGGGGATCATATTTCTTTCCTGCTGATGTTTCGAGAGCATCATAGTTCGCGGTAAGAGTAATACAAAGGTTATTACGGTGCACGATAACATCCGAGCATAGCTGACGGGTTTGACTGACGAGCTCTCAGACGTCGCTGCAGGAGCACGCCATTTGCGGTGCCCGGCTGATATTTATCTCCAAGTAATTAGGAGCTGGGCTGGAATCACGCATACCGTTTTCGCCGTTGTTCCAGGATAACTTTCGCCCCGTAACGCTGCCAATAATAATTATACACCTCCCTCTTTTGTCGTCGGTGGCGTGCGCTCTCGGGCGACTTTGAAACAGCCTTGGAGAACGTCGACCAGCGTTGTTTCAGCGGATCTCCTCGTTTAAGCTTCGATATTAAAGCCTAAATGGTTCGTCGAACCCCCCAAAAAGTGTACGGTGATATTTTCATCCCTCAGGGGCTGTACCTGTGTTTCGTCGCAGCTGCAGTACGGGTTTAGCGAACCCGAGGTACCCGAGCTCCTTGTAGGGGTGGAATAGCTCTGCATGGCCTGGGTTAAGTCTGGGAAATTAGAATGGAAAAAACAAAAAAAAATCTAATAGTGTAGTTTTCGAAGAAAACTAGTCGGTAATTTTTAAAATTTGTGTTCACGATGGTGGACGTTAGGTCTAAATCTATTAAAGAATAAATCCTTCCTCGAGTCCCAAGACATAGGTGATAAATAATAGTAGATGATTAAAGGAAAACACCGTTTTAATTCTTGATTACCACCTTCCTGGGTTTTTCCAGTATGGCTGGCTCAGCTAAGATGGAAAGTAGGAAATAGTCGTGGAAAATGCTACCGCGCGCAGCCTTTCTTGTTAATAGTGGACGACACAACTTCTTCCATTAACTTTCTAGTCCCGTCACGGCAATTTGCAAAGTACCTGCACGCGCGAATAAATCCTCCCATGGCAGGAGCGCGACGTCGGCCCGGTGACTTATTTATGATCAGCCTCTCTAAGGGATTGGGGTAAAGGGTTAAAAGCGAAACAATGGCCCCGGTCGACGTTGTTTTGATGCGGTCAGGACTGAGGAGGCGGATCGGTGAAAGGATCCCTCGAACCCTTTCGACGTGTGCCAGTTTTCCAGAGGGAAACCTCCAATAGGCAAATCTTCGTACCGTCTTGGTCAACTTTCTCTTCGCGAATAAATTGTCAGTCGAGAACACGATTTTCTTATTGAAAGCGGAGTATTACTTTTCATTATTCTGTGATTAATTTTGCATTAAGCATAGAATTTGCCGTCGAATCGTAGTCAACAAAAGATGGTGTGTCTAGGCAATCTAGTCTTAAAGTTCATACACACCGCACCACTTAAATCCTTTACGATTCTGGGTCAACGGTTAATCGCATTCTATTCCTTTGTATCCTTCATTCTAACAGAAACACTCTACTTTTCCGTATCCTCTGTAACGAAGGATATATCCCTATCTCCTTGGCAGCGACACAAAAGCTTTCCACGCTACTTTCCTACTGCCTCGATTTACAAACAACGAACGTGGACCTACCCCAAGCTCACTCTCCGCCGTCTTCCATCGAGGTTCGGCAGCGAAGCCAAGGCTCCCGATAAAGAAACAAATACTCGTTCGATTAGAGTATCATCGGCGATACTGCTCTGGGCGCGGGTTCTCGGTTAGGACGATAACGGTAACCGCTGCGTGTCGAGCACGGAGGCAGTCTGCCTACGGTCGTCTTCATGATCAGAAGAGCGGCAGCATCCTGGTCCTCCCTTTAGTAGTCTCATACCACTGGCGTATACCCTTACTATGGTACCCCTGGCGGCGCGGTACTAGCCGTGACACGAGAATGTGATTAATGATCGCGACAGAGAGCCGTGCACCGTACACCGCTCTCCTCTTTTCCCTTCCTACCCCCCTGCCGTGGCACGTTCTCCTTCCCGTTCTGGCCAGAGTCGATTTCGTTCTTCCCTGAACGGCCACCGCGTTTTCTCTTCCCTCGTATCGTTCTCTCTTTCAGCAACCCCTGCTGCTGCCGCTAACTCTGCCGCTGCTGCCGCCGTAGTCGCTGCTGCAACCGGCTCCACGATGCTCTTTCTGCCTGCAATCTGACTGTCTGCCAGCTTTCTTCGTCGGACGTTCCTCTTTCTCCCTTTGTGCCCGCGGTTCGAACGATTATCTAGCTTCTATTTTCTATGCCCTCGTCCCTTTACCTCTCCAAACCCAGCTGGTTCTCGCGGGCTTTCCCGAGGCTCTGTGCCAGAGAACAGGGTTGTCGTTAGGAAATCTTAAGGAAGATTCCTCGAGATTCAGGCGAAAAACTAGACTTTTTGAAAATCGTAACCCTTCTTCCTTCTAGAAATAAATTTCGTTAATGAACCTGTCCAAGTCAGGACTGTGGAAATTAAGTCGCGAGAACCGAGGGTGAAATCAGTCACTGCCTGTTCCAAGCGCGATGACTCTGATTCTATCGACTACTCTTCCCGCTTATCTAGATCACTTATCGATATCCTCGTGATCCGGCTTTTCTTCAATATCCGAGCGGCGTCGATCTTAATAATCGCCGTCTGCCTGGATTCGAAGGAACTTTCAGGTTTTCGTCTTCTTTATCCGAGTTTGAGATTCGGAAGCCATTTGGCCCGCTCGCTGACGAACGAACGTCGAGGAGTGCATGGCGTCCCAATATGGCACCCGAATGCGGGTCCATCCATTTTCAAGTTCCACTTGTATGCCATTAAAATGCCTATTAACATAATAATACAGCTTTCCACACTTTGCATAGACAAACAAAGCCATGCTTCGATTCCTTAGTTAATCATTGGGTTGTTCAGAAAGTTCGTGGCAATTTTTACGAAAAATTCAAAGGCACATTTGAATGTCTACTTGTTTATCATGTACCAGCTCATTGCATACTAGATAATAAGAAGTTGTTGATAACGAGGACGATTACATAATTCATTAAAAATAAAAACTTGTTATAAATTTATTTGTTCGAATTTAATGAAAAAGAAACGACGTTTCTTTCTAATACCCCCTTAATATTTAAAGAATTACATAGGTAGTATTGTGTCCCACAACCTTTCCACCTTTTAAGGGATGTATACATGTTATTTGTTTACATTCCGGTATATTCAGACCTGTACCACCTACCAGAAATCGACATGGACTTTCCAGACAACCAAATAAATCTGATTAGATGATCAATTTAGTTTATCGATGCGCCAAAAATACCAAGACAGCTCTAACTTTTAAAAATAATTCACCGCCGAGCGTTACGCGGTTCAACAGGGTTGCCACCGTCCGAGCGATGGTCGACGAAGACGAGCCAAAAGAGTAGAGAGAAACACGAAGGGTGTCGGAGAAAAAGAGCGAGGGAGTACTCCCCGCGGAAATCAACGGGGGTGCGAGCGTTTCGGTGAAATTTCCGGCGTATTGTCGGCGTTCGGCGGCCGTGGATGATCCGGGAGCCACCATCAACCCCTTTGTGATAGAGGAGAGTTACGAATGGCGTGGCGAGAGGAAGCGAGGACGTCGGGAACGAGGGCGAGCCTGACGGGATATGGGGATGGCGACGCGTCCCTGGCGACGCCGCGACGCTGACAGCGTCCTGCGTTACCGGGCTCAGACCCCACCCTCCTCTCCCGACTCTATTTCCGCGTTTTCTTTGACACACCCAGGATTAAAAGCTTCGGCTCTTCCAGCGAGCTTGCGATCCGCGCCACTCGACCGTGGACCTCGCGTGATCGTTGCTAGAGCGCCACTGATCCCAGGGATGATGCTCGCCGGCGTTGAAATGAAGAGGAATCGTGCGGGCTTGATGTGGAATTAAATGGTGAGGGTTCGTAGTTGAAGGATATTAGAAGCTAGAAAGTAATGTACGGGTACTCGAGAGGTATCTGTTGTTAATATATAAAAGCACGCGAAGAAAGCTGTGAGAAAAAGAAAAGTGGAGCGGTATATTATCGTTGAGATTTGGATAAACTTTTGCGAGCCTGGAGAAAGCAAAAGAAAGAAATTTATTACAATCTGACACTGATAGCCTAAACGCCCAATGGAATCTCACTGTACGAGTGTACAGTGTTACGAAGTTAAATAGGGAAAGTTTAGAAATGAAGAAGTCTTTTTCGTAAATTGCCTGCAACTCGCATGGAATAACAACCGCGAGTAGCTGATGATGATACTTCGGTTAATCGACTGATGAGATCTCTGGTAGCACGAGGATGTACGTTCGCGTGGAGAATAATATTGAATAATAAGCTGAGGGGAACTTGACTGAGAAGAAAATCAGGAAATTGAATGTAACGAGTGTGGAATAAGTGTTGCAAGAAGCGGATGATTGTAGCTGAACGAAGTTCTGGCAAAATTTATCGCGGTTGCTCGAACGATTTAAGTGGCAGAAGGTAGCAATGAGCAATCGCGGAGAGAAAGAATTAGCGCGTGGAAGTTGGGCAATTGAAAGTGCTGATGTGCCGCTGAATAATAAGCTACTTACATCGATACAATGTGTACAACGTATTCGAACATGATAGGATAATTTAGATACCATTCAACTCGGTTGCTGCAACATGATTTATTTCACGTTTGACTTCTTGACATTCCGACTGAATTCTGAATTGATTATGGCTGAGCGGGTAGCCGTTTTCCGTAAACTATAGGTGCACAGATATAGAAAACACAACACTGCTCCGATATTTCAACACGAACTACTAAACTCGATTGAAATTTATCAAGAATAATAGTTCCGTTTGATTGATGAACATTTGTTGCGACTTACGTTTTCATTTATTTCTGTTTTAGAGAATACTTTCCATCGATACACAATATTGAATATAATACAAAAAATTGAATAAACATCATACACGCGCTACCATATCGACGCTGTTCTTTTGGTTGCTCGCGCAAAGTAGTTTTCGTGGCGGACCACGCATCCATGTTGGCAATACTTGCACCGCCGGCAGCGATGGCTGGCTCCTTCCACTGCGGGGGATGAAATACTTGATGTTATTAAACATGAATAATGTAACGGCTCGGGGGCGAGGAACAGCGGCTGCGATAAGGCTTACTGGAATACAACGTACGCAAAATCGCGGTGTAACATCTGTCGAGGGTGTACCAACCGCAAGCAACCGAGGAAAAGAACAAAATTCTTGGCATCTTTGGCACACTTAAAGGTCGCAACTAGACATAAGAAATTATAATCTGAAATGAAAAGAATAACCGTATTATCGTTATAAACGTCTCATACCGATTACACCTACGAACGTTGAAGATTTAAAAGTCAATTAAACCGAGTTTAAGATAAGCTATCGTGAATGGCGAAACATTATTTCCCTTTGCGATGGAAACGAGACTTATTGGCAGAAATAACGATCACTGAGTAAATTTGGCGAGACAGGAGGGCTCGGGAACCGGGAAAAAATCAGTGCAGGATGACTCGACGGTTTCTGAACGAACCGGAATGACTAAGTGTGAATTCAATTAAGGGTTTGTTTTAAGCATCTATCAAACCTTGTTTACGGGCTGGCTCATTATTTACGTAACAAGATGAAATCGACAATTCCGTCCCAGTTAATTAATGCTCTCGACGAAAGTAAGTAAATCCATTGTTATTTCACCCACCGATCGATGCCACTGTCATACTCTTCATCTAAAATTAATACTAAATTGAAAATTATGAAGGACTTACCTTCCTTTGAAGATGCGTATTTGTCGCAACGTTAACAGTATATAAATAATTACAACTAGTAAATATCTTGGAATTTTCTAAATGAAATAGGACGGTATTCTTTTTCGAGTATCTTGTAGCAGCCATGAAAAAGGAATCCACGAAACAGTGGTCGTGGACACAGCAGGGTCTTAATAATGGTCCCGGAATTTGGTCCTGGCCGTGGACCAATGTCAAAGGACCATTCCTCGTCCAATCCTGGACGGCTGGGATGTTGTTGTAGGCCGGGCCGAATGGCTCCAGGGCGGACCCTTCTTTTAATTGTATCGAAGGGTCGATCCTCGAGTCGGTCAAAGACTCGTGAGAAACGAAATGCGTGAGCGAGATCCAATTCATCTGTCGAGGCTTTCCGCGAAAACGGTATCATTAATCTGGACCGTGTCGCCCACGAAAAACCGGACAAATTACTGAAACAACGAGAGGCTCTCCAGAATTCTCGAACTTTCTTAATATTCCGGCTTTTATTGTTTCTCTGACTTGGACAATATGGAATGGATCCTCTCGCCTCTCTCGATGACACAGAAAGAATCCTCTTTAAAATATACCGAAAAGAAATAAGCTTCGTTCGACCGGTCGAGTTGAATTAAAAAAAAGAAAATGTGTCAGTAAAGCGCAAAGTTCGAAGATACTTACATAGAAGAATCGCCACTGTCGTCGCTCAAGATCCACGTTCCCTCGATTGAGATATTTTTTCTCAGACTTACTTGCAAGCTGTGAAGAATCGTAGCTCGTGTCCGCATCGTTGACGCTTTGTGCACGAAAGGGGCTGCCACAATGGAACGAGAGCAGCACGATCGAAAAAAGAGAGCAGCTGTGAAGGGAACCTTGAAATGGCGATTCTATGCGCGTCACGAGTCGCTCGGCTATGATCCTTCCAGCTCTGCTGTCTCACTGTTCGATTCTGACGTTATTGCAGACGGAATCGTCTTTTTGCTGGACACGATCGAGGAAGTGGGTTCGATGTTAGCATTTAAAAAGCGCCTCGGTTCGTTAGGCAACGAAACAATTGCAACAGCTGTCGTGACTAATACTTCATTGAAACGTTCACAAAGTAGCAATGGTGTACACTGTAGTTGGTAATGATTGATACAGAATGATTTAAACAAAAGAATTGAAGAATTGACATTTCCAAGCTAATAGTTATTGTTCAGATTGAAATATTAGATCATCCCATAAGTTCGTGCTGAAGGCTGTGTCTATAACTAATAAAAAAACTACAGAAATTTTATAGTGACGGTATAATGAGTATGTTGGAAAGGTGAAAAAATATTGTAAAATGAGAGATTATCTTTTTTTTTATAAAACTTAAGACTATGTTTCACATATAAATTTGAGTAACAGAAGTATACATGCCATGAACTTTTACGACGACCTGATATATTTAATATTTGATACGGGCAAGTAAAAATTCTCACAGAAGTCGAGGGTTGGGATTAATATTGATCCCACCGCTATTCCGAGAGCAGGGTCAACGGAATTACAGGATTAATTACACGGAGGGTGTTGATACCCAATTTGGTCAGTGCCGAGGGGGATGATCGTCGCGGACTAAGGGTGTTACGCAGTTGGTCACTCCTCGGCTTTCCCGTAAACCGACGATAAGGCGTGTCATCAAACACTGTACAGAACTGTTTACTCGATCCACAAAATCCACTGCGAAAGCATCGAGTAATACTGGAATGATACGTTGAATAATAATAAAATATATTCCAAAAGCAGTTACGCGATAAGCAACGCAAATTCAAGGGATAATAGTAGATAATGGAATGATTTTCGATTCAAAATTTTGTATTCTCTTTGTTTGAGAGCCCTTCTTACACAAAAACGAGTTTCCATCCGGGAATCCTGGTCGCGGCTCGCTTAGGGAGAGAGACTCATTGCTATTCCGCGAGTAAACTCGTGCGGGGCATTATGGTAGTCGCAGTCGGGGCTCTACTAAATTGAAAACAAGATCCGTCACGTTTTCAGGCAAGCAAAAAGAATTTTAATGAATTATAAGGAGCAGGTATGAAGCGAGATTGACAGGCGAACCTGGTGAAATTAAAGGAGCTGCCCACTGACGACGCTGCCCGCCATTGTGCTGTTGGTCCAGCATTTTTTGCTCCACGGGGGCGCCGCAGCGACAAGGATAGTTTCTAATTTTTCAGGATAAATTGCTTTCGCTTTGTTCCCCGATGCGAGACAACTGTTTATTTAATTTCTATTCTCGGGCTCGAATTAACGTGCAAACTCTCGTATCACTTACGAGAGCACGCGGTCACAAACACTAGCTACATAAAAGTGCAAAGTTACAAAATTTTGTCTCGATAACTACTGGTACCTAGTTCTTGTGGCGGCGTCCTCCCTTTCAAACTGTACCATACGTTACCAAACGTAATCACCTACGTTGCCAGAAATCAGTATAGACAACAGTTCGAGTACTATATCGTCACAAAAATGGCACGACATCGCGGGGGCAGGTAGTTTCCATCCCGCTCGAACGTCACCCTGATCATGATCCCTCGATCAGCGAGAACCCTCTCTCGGACAGACCGTACGCGTCGAAAGGCCGGACCAACGGGAGAAAAAGGAATTTAATGAATTATAAAGACTCTACTCGGGTCTGGCGGGGCGGAAGGAGGACGAAGGACGCCGAGGAAGGGGATTGGCAGCCGATCCAGCCGGAATTAAAACGGCTGGCCGTCGTCGGCGCTGCGGTGCCGATCTGTCTTGGGGGTTTTCTTCTTGCGCCCCCGGGTTCGGGCGAACCTTCCTCGTGCAGAGAGTCCAGGAAAGAGTTTGTAGCTGGCCAGAAGAAAAAGGAGCTGCGAGACGCAAGGTGGAGGCGAACCAGAGGAGAAGGAGGTTGAGGCGATGGTACTAGGGGACTTGATGAGAACGGCTGGTGGGGGAGGGTTTCCGAAACAGCTCGCCGCTATCTCGACTGATCCGATCAAGATTAATGAACGTGCGGCTTGCGAGTCGAAGCCTTTGCGCCGCCCAGGCTGCTCTTCTTCTCTCTCTCCAACGCTCCTCTTTTCGCTCCGATTCTTCTTCTTACCATCTTACCCCGCTGCTCGGACGATTCTACGCAGGGGCAGCGACTAGCGACAGGTACCGTCGACGAGTCCTCGTAATAGTGCGGTTCGCGGTGGCTTACGTTGCCGCTGGCTCTGCCTTCGCTCAACGAACGTCAGCCTTTTCTTGTCCTGGTCTGAGCAGTCAACTTTGACCCGAACACCACGGTTGGAACAACGTTGGAACTCTCGGTACGTTTCGCTTCCCAACCTTACTCGCGATATCTTCCGACCTTCGACTTCTCTAAATAATAGTCTCCCCATACTCTAAATCTAAGTATTAATTTCGACTGATTCTTCCATAGAAAACTTTCCAATCCCAAATTCGTCGTCTCTCTACTCCAAACAGCGACAGATGTAGAAGAGGGCAGAAGGAATATTCGTATCGAATTCATCGCTTAAATAGCATTAATGTAACAAGAATCGTAATAACATCCGACAGGAATGGTTTTTTTTCTGAAAGTTTCGCTAGTCGGCCGCGGAGCCCGATCGATCTTGGGAGAACGCCACCGTTCGATACAAGAAAACTTATAAGTGGACGTATTGGGATTGGCAGAGCAGATAAAGCAGCGGTAGCAAGCAGCAGTAGCGGAACTCCTCTTTTTGTACGTCCGGCTACTTGGAGATAGATGTGTCACCAAGACCAGGGGGAGATAAAAATACATGTCCCCCTCGGTTCGATGGTTTTAATTAATTCTGAGGATCGACGCGACCGCCCGTGTTAACTTTCCGAGTCCCTCGCTGCATCAGCCGCGCGTGTCCCCGATCGCTACTGTGCAACAATACCGGACTCGTTTAACCGCCTACTGAAAACCCTCCCGGGCCTTCTTTCGATTTCTCTCGCTGGGAACACGTCAGCGGACCACTTTAAGAGTACGAGAAACGCAATTTTCCCCTCGTTAAGAACACGCTGATTTTTCCATATTCGCGGTGTCACAGGTCAGAATGTCTCAAGGCGAACCAACTAGTAGCTCTTCAGGTTCGACTCTTTAGTTGGAGTAATGACTGCACGCATTTTCTGTAAGGTAAAATAAAATTCACGCTATACAGGATCGAACACAGTGAGAACACATCTGCGGAACTTGAACATTTTAAGAACACGAGAAACGCAATGTAGAAGACGCTGATTTTCCCATATTCGCCATGTCACAGGTCAGAGTATCTCAAATCGAAAATCCAAGGCGAACTTAGCTATGTACATATCTCTGCAGATCCGACTCCTTATCTTATAGCTGGAGTATTGACTGCACGCATTTTCCGCAAGATGAAATAAAATTCACGCTATAGATACTCGAACACGGTGACGAGGTTTTCGCGGTGTCTGCGGGCTCGAATCTAATTTCACCGTGCTCCCCCTCGACGACACGGGGCTCCTGTTATCTTTAGTTACAGCCTAATGTGTATTTGAGATGCGAAACTGCCTCTGGGGGATGTCAGTCAGTCGGTGGAGCGAGCGTAAAGTGACGCGACGAACGCGGAAGGGCGAAGAGGAGCGGGATGGCGCGAGAAGGAAGATGCTTTGTAATTACGGGGCCTGATAAATGGAGTCGTGACTCGTTAATCCCTTCCAATTACGCATAATGGGGATCGCTCGAATCTACGTTCCCGTCATTTTTGCTATTCTCGAATTCGAGCGAGCGCGATCCGATCGCTACGATTGGACAGGTGCTCGGAACTGTCTCGGAGGCAGCTGCCTTTCGCGAGAGGACGAACTGAAATTGAACGAGGAACCGTGGAAAGTAGGATAAGGTTTCGTGTTCGATTCCGACAGCTCGCTGATTAATTGGCACGCGTATCAACGATGCATGTCGTGTGCGATACCTTACCTACTTCAACGATAGGTTTCGCATTTAATTGCAATCAAATGAATTTGTTCCCTCGTCTTGTTCCTCGCTTGTAGTAGTTTTTATGTCTAAGTGGAAGTTTCGAACGTGAGCTTGAAGACATCTCAATGAATCTCTGCATCTATTAGAAAATTGGGCTTGACGAGTTGGAATCGAGTTGACTTAATTACAGACCGTGAACAAAGTAATTGCATACTGTGCCAGTGCGAGGAGATGTTCCCAAGCATTCAAAACTTCCTGTAGACTCAACCGAGTAGCAATAACGACTATAATTAGCAGCAGGAGCAACATCAATTTCACCATCTACCGTTTCCAGATAAGTGGCAGTATAAAGACATAAATATCGTGCAGTCTGCATTGCTCGAAAGCATAGGATGTCAGGTCCGTATCATCGCACTGGGTCTTGATAATCTTCGGCTGGTAGCATATGTCGCGAAAGTAGAAACATACTAGACAAGGGACACTTGCATCCAGTCTGCGACGAAACAATCCAGAGCAAAGTGTCAGTCGTGCATCGGATTCTCGAAAGGGTTCCTCGTACATTTTTCAGCCGAGTTGATCGATTCCCCAGAGGTCCAAATACATCCTCGCGCGAACCTGGAACCGCAATCACCTTAAGTAGTGCAACGCCAACAGTTTCCCCGAGAATCATTTATCAGATGGATCGCAGAGCGTTGCGCAACCGAAGTGTGTGGTCAGAGACCCGTTAAATCTTGACTACGGGTGTAGAAGGGCAAAGGAAGGGAGGCGGGAGTTGGAGGGAGGCGCGAATTTCACGTTGTTTGTCCCCGGAGTTTGCCAAACGAGCGATTCACTGACCACCCACTGTACACTCTGCACCGTACAGCTTGTAGATCGTGCGATTGCCAGGCGGATGCGGACGAAATGACCGACGCGTATGGATCATTTGTCTTGGTGCAACGAATGCGGAACGCAGCGTGTAGGTGGAACAACCACAACTGAAAATAGGGTCACGATTCGTGTCGTGGATCTGATAACGTCTCCCGGAAGGTATTTCGCGATCGCAGAAAATTTCTCTGCAACGACGCTACCAGGCAGCAGAAGCTATTTGGCGGTGGAAAACGTAGCTAGGACCTTACGAACGTACTTTCTCGTTGAAAGGTCCTAATGTCACTGGTTTGTATGTTTTAAAAATATAAGAAGCACTGGCATATCCAGAATCGGTTTGTAGTTTCTCTGGGAATTCTAATATCTTATATTTGTGTGAAGTTGTCTTTTCTCGATTGCTTTCGTGCGCAAATATCAGCCAGCCTTCAACGAACTACAAGTAATATTTCAGTGCGACGTTTTCGTTTCCAGCAAATGTCGAAGTGGACGAGTTTATCAACGCTGCGGCTAACACGTTGTTCGCGTTATCGGTGAATAGATAGACATTTATGAGTTTACGGCATAAATCTGTAATTGAAGTTAACAATTCTTTTTCGATAATGGCACCGGTGGAAGTATGTTACGGCTCGGAAAACATTTTTTAAAATATATATTTGCAGTCGCCAATTATCCTATCGTCGGTGATCGTGACCTTAATATTTGTGACGTACATTGTTCAGCGATGTTCTACTTACAACTTCTGCTTGCCATTTTCAATACCCAGCTAATAAAACAATTGAAGGAACGAGCAGGGCAATTTCTACCGTAGGAGTCGTTTGGCTCTACAACAATCAACTGTCCGGGCTATTTGGCTTAATTCATGCCTAACACAATCTATATCCGAGAGTGGTTTGTAAAGGTATTCAACGCCGGAAGACAACGTAGGTCGGTTGTACGGATAACGGAGCCGGTGTATAGATCTTGCAATTAGCTGCTCTTGTGTGGTTCCTTCCTCCTCGTCCGTCGAGAACCTTGCTGTTAGTCGTGTCGCTTGCTGGTTCGCCCTGTTTTTTTACGCTGGCCCACTGAGATCGATTCGACACGAGCAATGAAATCGCGATACAACATTCGAGTCACCCTCTAATTGAAATTGATTCATTTTCTTGTCGGATATTCGACCGCGCGTATTTAACGTTTACATGTAATTAAACGTGATCTGTAATTCGATGCGTATGTGTCTGATTGTTTGCTTAATTTATCAAAATCAGTTTTAGTTCGCTTTGGCAGTGCCTATAGCTAATTATGAAAAAAGTTGTTTGGTAGAAGTAATTTGTTGTCCAAAAAGTTTTAGTAGAATGCCTGAATGCGGTATCTTCCTGCTAGCGCTCTCGTGGAAATCTGAAGTAGAATCAGACGGAACGTTCAGACTAGACACGCAAGTAGTAGAGACAATGCTTAGTCAACCGTGGCGATCGACCACTGCGATTACTTATTGAAAAGGATTTGCACATGAAACTTTACCTTGGTCATTTAACCGATTGATACCTGTGAACTGACACCCGTGTAAGTAGAATACCAAGGCCTCGAATACCAAGGTTTCGAAATTCAAGGCCTCGAATACCAAGACCTCGAAATCTAAAGTCCCGAATACAAAGTTCTTGAATACCAAGGCCTCGAGATCCAAAGCCTCGAATACCTAGGTTTCGAAATTCAAGGCCTCGAATACCAAGACCTCGAAATCTAAAGCCTCGAATACAAAGGTCTTGAATACCAAGGCCTCGAGATCCAAAGCTTCGAATACTAAGGTTTCGAAATCCAAGGCCTCGAATACCAAGACCTCGAAA
>NW_026534341.1:7451116-7511365 GCF_026225885.1 Hylaeus anthracinus | reverse complement strand
ATACTAAGGTTTCGAAATCCAAGGCCTCGAATACCAAGACCTCGAAATGCAAGGCCTCGAATACCAAGACCTCGAAAATCTAAAGCAGCGAATACAAAGGCCTTGAATACCAAGGCCTCGAGATCCAAAGCCTCGAATACCAAGGTCTCGAAATCCAAAACCTTGTAATCTATAATGGACTCCTGAACTCTTACCGATTTAGACAACAGTCACTTTCAGACGCTTCACTTTCAGTCACTATTCACAACGACGATCTACGAAAAGAGATTCAAAGTTTCCAGTCATCCAAGCTGGTGTCATGGTCAGTCACGTTTCCATGGTCAGTCACGTTCACCATCATCCTAAAATCACGAAACGGCGATGTTCCATCGGTGATCGCGAATTCGAACGAGGCAGACTTTCGGACCTGGGTGGTAGCAGGTTATCTCGGCTGTTGGCCGGGCTGCTGGTTGCATGGGCGGGGGCAGGGTCGTGCAGACGGCCCCTCATTCGCTTTCCGGGTGCCACCCTTCTTTTCGAGGCTGCTGCGGCATATCCCCAGGCCAGGCTGCGGCAATCACGCACGTGCTCGCGCATGCGCAACCGCGGCATCGCTACACGCATGGGCGCGAGTACACACGGGTATACGTTATCCGTGGACGAGCGTGGGCGGTGGAGATCCGAGGGGCTGCCGGGGATACCCCTATTGCTCGGAGACGCTCGAATTGAATGTCTTCGCGACACTGCCACGACTATCTCGCCGCTATAGTAATGCATGTATCGCGGCGAGTCCCGATAATAATCGATAGGACAACCATAGCTGAGGGAATTTTTTATACCGACGAAAATTTTCAGCTGTTTCACTTTTTAAAAAGTAAACCAAACGAGAAACGAAAACGGAAATTAATGAACTAGATAGACTCGCGGTGTTTGACGAGATCTGAATGAGTTTGATGACCGAGCATCGCGTTATGAGTGAAGTTAAACAGTCGATGCTTCGTTTGATGCACTTGGGGATCAATCATGTCGAAGTTCGGTCCAGAGCAATTTTCGATGAGGTCTACTGCACTGGCGTGAACATTTTCAGCTGCAGTGTATTTGGCAGAATTTATCTACGATGGGAAATGCACGGGGTGTTCCATTTTAGTTTGAATATCTTCAAAGTACTATTCCACTGTTCGCTGTTCTTTTTATCGCGTCGCTGACGACACATGTGCTTCACGGAGGCCGTTTTCGTTCGTCCAATGAACTCGTCGGGGGATCGATGCGACGAGCCAATTAAATTTACGTCGACACAATGGAAAGGAAGTTTGTCGGTTATCGTGGTAAATTGTGGTAAATTGGTCTGTGTGGTGGTCCCTGCGCGTTCTCATTTCAGACATTGAAAAAAAATCGCTGGAAAGTTGTATTAAATCGTTCAGGACTCACAGGGTAAAGCTAATGCTACGTATTGGTCGGTTTTATCAGCGTGATTCATAAGCAGTATTATCTTTCTATTTCTTTCATATAATATCCAGCAATAGGTATTCCTCTTCGAAGGGAGATGATTTATTATGCAGACTGTATAACCGGTAAATTTATGCATACAATTTTGCATACGTAATAAGAATGAGATACTGTCATCGCCGTCAAGTAACAAGTTTACCTCGACTCGTTGCCTATCGTTTGTTTCCTGCGTGAACGATGCGTTTCGCGAAACACAGATAAATATACGCGTGATAGCGAACCTGTAATATCTGAAATATCCATTCTTTGGTTTTTGAAAATTGGAACATTCCGTTACACTGTTCAGGCCTTCCGTCGAGAATTTACATAAAAACGGCATCTATTTTTCAACTATCTCTTGAATTGTTTAAGTTAGGATAAAAATTGCAGGGACCATTTCGAGGGGAAAGCAAAGAGGGTGACTTTTCGTGGAGGAAACACGGCATTATCGTAAATTACGAAACATTTATTTATTGATTTATTTACTTCACGATTGTATTTGATCGGTCTCTACGATCAATATAAACATAAGCATCGGACTGTGCCCAAATACGGTTCTTATCGTACAGGCTATATACATTATCGATAGAATATCAAGGAATACAATGTCACACTTAATAGAACGTTCTCGTAAACTCGTGCGCTCGTTTGCTTAAACTCGCTAAATTACGCTAGGACCGCCTTTCGCATTCCGTCTGTCGTTCTTTAGAATTAACGTGCCGCTTAATAATCCTTAGTACCTCTACGTTCCTATATTAAATCTGATAAACATATCGTTTTGGTATATCGTCACAGCGACTCTGTGCATTTAATCGTTTGATTGCTACTCGTCTCCGCGGTACAGCTTCCGGTTTGTCCGTTCGAGGGCGCGGTACCAGCATTTACAACTAACTTGGTCGTTCTTTATACTTTCTCGATAAAAATAGACATTGTATCTCGGAGAAATATTTACAACGCGCGCTCGTGACGCGAACGAACGCTACTCACAGATTCTATTTCCAACCGCAACGCGAAACACGGGAAAATGGTGCCCGTCCACGACGATCTTCCTCTAGAGTTGGACATCGATTTTGTGCTTAATTTTGTAATAATTATTCACAGTCGTGGGGCAAATCGGTAATCGTAAGTCGATATTTTGTAATCTTTCAGAGCTAATCGCTGCCGATTGTTCGTTAATCGTTAATCATAATTACCAATTAATTGTTAATCGTTAGCAACGGTTACCGATCGTTTATTAATCATAGAAATCATTGGAACTGATTACGCGGTAATTCTAGTCGTAGATTACTCTGCGCCCAACGGCTGTACTCGACGCGCCGTGTCTGACAATGACAGGAAACATCTACTTCGCGCGAACCAACGAGCTCAGATCTAGCAAAGAACGCTCGCTAAGCGAAGAGCAATTATCCAAATAGCGAAATTAACGGAATCGTTGAATTGTACCAACCAAATTTTCAACAAATTGAACCTTACCGACTTCTATTTTTATCGAAATGCGGCTAAACCCGCGTCGAAGCTAGTGCCAAACGTTCTACCGCTCTATTTTTCGCTCCCAAGCCCCGTTCCTCTGTCTGGTTTTCTCATAGACGTTCTCACGCCTCATTTTACTACGTGTAAACTCTTTCAGCGTCAGAGATAGGCAAACCTCTTGCCTAGATACGAATCTCAAGTGACAAATAAAAGACACATTCGTTAAAAAACAATTTGAACTCAAATCATACATTGAAATTATAATTTACTTTGAACAAGTGAAACATTGCCTCTACAGATGTTCGATCGAATGAATCATTGTATGGAATTAAATTCCACCCATCTCTGAACAATATCAAACTACTTGCTGGCTGAATCGTGATCGAGCGCTTCACAACATCGGGACAGTCCTTTCTCGAACTCTTAAAACGTCAAGACCGCACACTCACGTAATAACATACGAAATACGATGCATTTTAATCACAATAGCAATAAGACTTTCTTTACACGACTATATACACACACACACACGCACGTGTCCAGGTGTTTCTATGTACAGTATCGCGGAACATTGATTTCCTTTTGTCGCTTCGTACCGGCGAGACTTCCTCTACGAACTGGGAATCGTTTAGATTGCGGGGGGTGATTACTTATCGGATCACAGCATTCGACAAACGAAAAGTCATGGCCGAACGTTCTTGGGAAGATCGAGGGACTCTATTTACTTTCGACGGTTCGGGACTCTAATCGCGCGGAGTGAAATATCGGGCTACCTCGACTCACCAAACTGGCTCGAGTAACGCTAAAATATTGCTCAACTCAAAACAAATACAAACGACGATAGGACGAGGCCGAGGCTTATCGAGAACACGCATGGGTACTCCTATCGTCGTTTTCATTTATTTCTACAATTTGGCAAGCATTATTCTCAATCCCGTTAATCGTAATAAGAAACTTAGAATTACAATCAGCAGTCACTCACCGAACAATTGTTACACGCAAAGAGAGGCTGGTCACCCGTTCACAGAGTCTCGAGTCATTTTTCACTGCTTTTCACACACCTCTGAACTGTGAATCCTCACCAAGTCACCGAGTTCCAAATTTTTCTCACTCGAGAACGCCTAGCAGTTTATTCTCTCACCGTTTCGTCGCTCGGTCTTCGAATACTCCACGATTTCGGTTAAACTACTTCGGCAAATTCTGAAGGACCTCGCGACGAGTCTGAGAAACTGGAAGGATCAGTGACTCTTACGCTGAAAATAAGAGGAGTCTTCGACCAGTCCGTCGTGCGAAGAATCGGGTGGAAGCTGCAGGCCATCCTTTGCGTATTCAAATCACCGTGGAATCTCATCAGAGAATATCAATCCGCGCCAATTCAGGTCCTAGACCATGGTACTTCATGTTGGAGTATCGCGAGACACAGGATTCGTCGTTGCTAGCCGCTGACGATTGCAATCGTCCAGTAGTTTATGTCGTGGCTGCTATTTCCGTCATCTAAGTATCCCGACGATCTTCTTTTAAACTGATGAATCATTCATCACGCAATTACTTGGAACAAAACATCCTTAGATGCAAGTCTGACTGGTCAAAGAGGTTTTGCACAGTGATAGAGTTGATCGGTAGCTCAACTTGTGCAGAATCTTATTGACCAGTCAGACCGGCACCTAAAAATCATAGTGGACGATCCAAACTCGTCATAGTTCTTCCTCTTCAATGCTCTCTCCTATGTCTTTGAGCTAACAGTGGGTCGCAATGATCGCCACACTTTTATCTCTTCGAAGCGGTACTGTGTCTATCGTGCCAGGTAGAGTCGAAACGACTCTAGAAGCCAACAGTGACGAATCTTCCGTGAAAACGCGATAGTCTGGAGCAGTCTGGTTCCCCATGATGTTACAGCGCCGTCAGGCCATAGTCGGACTTTATCGCCGGTGGCGGGATAGGCGCTGAGACCTGCGACAGTCCTGACGGACTGGTCGCCGGCGCGAGAGGACTGATACTTCCGGTGCCTATGTGTCCCAACGGCCCTCCCGTGGGGCCCTCCATCATCCCGCTCACGTGATGATGACTCAGCTGCGCTTGAAGATGGGCCAGCGGATGCGGGTGACCTTGGAAGCTCGGATGGACCACGTTCGTATGCGGAAGAGCAGCGTTCACCGCGTGGACGTCCATGTCCAGGCCGACGTTGGAGTCCATGCTGCTGTCGATACCGCTGGACGGCGAGTTGTTGTTGTTCTTCCTCTGATTGTTGTTGTTCCCGGTGGGCAACTTCGTCCTCGAGGCGGTGGTCTTGGACGGTTTCGCGGACGGCGCCGCCTGGCCGTTCGCGTTCTTCCTGCGGACGTTCTTCGTGTTCGGCAGCTTGTTGTCCTTCTTCCACTTCATGCGACGGTTCTGGAACCAGATCTTTATCTGTCGCTCGGACAGGACCAGGGTATGAGCGATCTCGATCCGTCGCCGTCTCGTCAGGTACCTATTGTAATGGAATTCCTTCTCCAGCTCGAGGATCTGGTGCCTCGTGTACGCGGTCCTCTGTCGCTTCGGCTCCATCCCCGGCTGGTACGAGCCGTTTGCTGCAACGAACGAAACAGAGATCGGTCTGGGTTAGTCGTTTGCTTTGGTCTCGGGCTGCGCAGGGGTCACAGCGACAAAATTGACCGTCGGGACGTGAGTGCGTTTGGCGTCGGAGCGCGGCGCCTCGAATGACGTCATACGGAGGATTGGCTAAATTTGGCTGATGAGATACAGGGTGAACGATAATGGAAGATTGCGTGCTTTAGGGTAGCGACAATTGTTCGAGTTCAAGAGAACTTTCGGAACGGAAAATGTCGTCGAATCTATGATAGATGCTAATTTTTTATTTGGAAAGCACTTGAAATTAAACCTACCACGACCGGTCAAATGACCGATATCAAATTTTTGTACGCAGTTCTTGTATATCATATATGAATTCATTTCAATTCCACGTTAAATATTTTTGCATTTAACCAAAAAAAGTGTCTTTAAGATTAGTGTTAATCCTGCTTATTAGTGTACTAGAGGGGATGGAGGTAGAAAAAGGTTTGAGATTACGTTTGCTTATTCTACAATACGAATCACTAGAAGAACGAGTTTCTCATGTCGCAACCGTATCGCGGACCTTGCACCAGTGTCAATACTCTCAAAGCGACCGAATGCGATCGTCGTGTCACCGTCATCGAGCAAGAAGTCGATGCTGCGGAGCAAACGATCGCCGATTGGAACAGATGAAGAGAAACGTCACGTACACTATCAGCGAGGCGTAATAATAACCGGCTCTACATTTCACAATCGACGGACCAATATTCCAAGGCCGATCTGTTCGATAGTTGTCGAACTTGAACGACGATTACGGAGGGCGATTTTTACCAATCGGAAAGATTCAGAAAACGATAACGTACACGTATCGCGTGGATATTAATTGGCATCGATCAAGCATCGCATGGCAAATAAAATTTTGTCGTTATTCCTTGAAGTCTGTTTCGTTATCAGATGTTAACGTGAACGAGCCTCGTGCCTATCGATGTTGCCGTATCATTATCAGATCCTGATAATCATTTTTTACTTGCCAAGATATCAGACGAAGTGCAAAGGTAACGCGGAACGTTCGACGTTCGTTTAAAGTTTGCTTCCGAATCGTCGATTCGACTCGTCTGTTGTATCGTCTCGCTTGTCATACTCTGGTTCACGGTTTCATAATATTACTTCTGATTCGCTGCGTATCTTGCCGTATCGCTATCTGAAGACTCTAACAAATGTCCTACGAGAAACCATAGTCGTGTCCCGTTCGTCGCTACACCAACTTGTCAAGCGGATAAAGCGACTCACGAAGAGAGATTCGTGCGTCGATTCACGGTCGTATCAAACAACGTCAATCCTCGTGTGGCACGCTAGAAGCGTTCCTTGGTGGTCCGAAGGACTCGATAGAGGAAACATGGGAGCGAGTTCAGTTTCGAATCTGTGCAGACACATTCCATTCCAATGCTGACCGACGGTCTCGGGAAGCCCATCCTAACAGCGGCGTCCGGTGAACCTCGACATCCAGAGGGGAGATATTGCAGTCCCCGACAGCCCGACGGACACGCATACCAGACTTTAGAACCGATGGACATCCAACTGAGAATTCTAGACCAATCATTGTTCCTGACCACTGTCTCTTATTTGCCAAAACCCGATGATACTCCACGGGAAAATTATTGAATACGTGTCATCGCGTGTCTCGACATCGACGGACCAGAAAATCGTTTGAGAGAGGAGAACGTGAGACGTGGAAGAGGAAAGAAGTCAGAAAACCTTTAAATCCTATACACATGGCAATGGAATTGGCCGTAGTGGATTGAATATATACAGTCAGTCTCGTAAGTAGTCGTACTTCCTATATCTATTCAAGAAAGTCTAAATTAAATGTCAAGTTTCATGTTTTCAAATAAATTTTTATTATAAATATATACATGTGTAAAGCCTGTGCATGTAGATATTCTTAATGGAACATTTATTTGAAAACGTCAAATTTATGATGCCTTACACTTAAACTCGTGGAAAAAATAAAGCTAATTAAAGGTGTAAATCGAAATACTACCAAAGTTTTTCGAAGAAGAAACTTTGAAAGAGAAAAACATGGTTGAATCGGGGCTTGAAAAGCTTATTTCACGAACGGTGGGCCATGTTTCTTTCACGGACGTTATTTTTTGTTACCTGAAAATATGAATTATGACATTCGGCTTTTCGGAGATCGTATCCCCGGTAGAACGGGCTCAAAAGAAATAGTTGCAAGCTGGAATGAACAGCAGTTTCCCCTTGGTCAAAACCGAATAGAATTTTGAGGCTGCAAAGGCAGCCCAATTCTGAAGGATATTACGTTGCAAAAATTTCCTTTGAAGATCCATAATCCTTCTGCGAAACGCCTACTGGAACGCTCGAACCGTGTTTCATCCGCGCCATTCTTATCGACGTGTTTTCAATGAACATTATTTCTGGCTCGTGTGTCACGTATATCGTTGTTTGCTGATCGATCCGTAAAATGTGAACGAGTATCTTCCTTTATACCTTTCGTAATGACTCTTTGCATACCCTCTCTTCATCCCCTGTGCCCTAAGATATTAACCCATTGCACTCGAGTCCTTTTTTTCTGGTATCTACCAGCAAATCGAAATGCTTTCTTAGCATTCTATTTCAAATTCGAGAATCAGGCCACCTGTAAACGTCGAAACAGTAACAGGTTAGATGCTTCGACAACGAATCAGAGTAAAGGTTCCTTTTCGTAGCAAAGACACTTTGCGCCACCTGAAACATACTCCTAGAAATTTGTTTCACTCGTGTGTTCGGAATCGCTTTTCAAACTTGTTGGTAGATCGGTGTTTAGGGGACGAAGAATAGCGGACGTTAGGCGTAGCCGAATAGCTTGTAAAGTGTCGAGCTTCTAAAATCTCTCGCAGGTGATCGGAAGGTGCAACGATAAATTGCACCTCATCAGTCTTCGAGCGCCTCTGTAACGCGTCACCTTGCGGCCACGATGTATTAGTTTCACAGGTAAACCTTGCTACGATACCCGCCTTATTCTTTTGTTGCGCACCTTACACGTTTAGCTCATATTTCCACTGTCAAAGGTCCGAAATCGAATCATCGGAGTAGCGGTATTTGAGGGTTTGTCGTAGATCGTCAAAGTGCACCGTGAAATTACATTCAGGTGTGCGTCTTTTATTAAAATTGAGTGTAGAAATTGATGGGTGCCGCGGCTAGAATCGATGCCAAGACGAAGTGATACGGTAGATTAATCGGAGCATGGAGTGGTTTTTAAAAAATAGGGCCTAATTCATCTGTAGGTAGAGTTCCGACGGGCAACTACCGAAACAGTCCACCTTGTTCTCCAACTATAAAATTGGAACACAGTTTTTGAAACGCTCAGTTATTAACCCTTTGCATTCGACGACAGTATTGTTGCAGATGGTTGACATTTTAAATGACTAAATCTTCTACGTGGAGGCAAAGTGTCTTACTACTATTCCAAATTGCACCAGTTTACAGCTTAGGAAGCTATTTATGATCGCTACGAACAGTTCAAGATTCAATGAAATCTAAGATAAACGAAGACAAGCGCTTCCAAGTCGCCTTTCTAAGGGTTAATACCTGAAACATTCTTAAACGATCAAGCCAGCATCGAAATTGGTCCAAGACGCGACGACGAATTTCCAATCTTTCATTCCCATCGATAACGGTCTACTTTCAATGTCTCAACTCACCGACGCCAGCAACGTGAATCTTCTTCATCCACGGATAAATCACACGATCCCCGTTCTCCTCGTCGTCGTCGTCCTCCTCCATCATACCAGGCGATCCGTCCATCATCTGATCATCCTCCATGTCGTCTTGATCGGAACCGTCGTCCACGTGATGCTGCGACTGTTGTTGGCTCTGTTGTTGCTGCTGTGCGTTCTGTATATGCTGAGACTGTTGGGCGGGCGTCGGTTGCTGCTGAAGATCCGGGGAATTGTCTCGATGCAATTGACCGGGATTGGCGGGGCTGCAAGCGTTCGTTTCGTGGGGCGGCGGTTGTTGACTCTGTTGCTGATGATGCTGAAGGCTGTCCGGCGGTTGCACGTGATTCTGCATGATGCCGGGCGACAGAGGAGTAGAGCCGAGGACAGTGGACGCGGACACAGGTGGTTGCTGCTGGGGTTGCTGATTCTGCATAGAGGATGGACACGTGAGAGGCGGCTGTTGGGCCTCCGGCGGCATCGCCAGGGCGCCCACCGCGTGGTGATGAGGATGCAGGCTGGCATGGTGAACGGCGTGCACTTGGTGATGAGGATGATGCGGGCCGTAATAGCCGCCGTAGCCGGCGTAACCGCCGTTCAACTGGACGGCGGATGACGCCCCGTACGGAGTTGACGCCGCCTGATGATGGTGCTGATGGTAGCCGTACTGCAACTGATGAGACTGCGGGTGATTCAGGTGATGACCGCCCCCGCTGGCGGGAAAGAAGTCCGCTCCGGTTGACGGAATATAATTACTCTGGCTGTACTCCTCGCTGGGTGGAAACTTCGGGTCTACCATCACGGACGTAGCCGCCAAGTGATGAGCGCCTGCCGCTTGCTGATGCTGGTGATGATGATATCCACCGCCGGCGGATGGATTCATCAGGAACGAACTCATCTTTGCGACGGGTCCTGTTCGCGGCACACCTATACCGATATCGTTTCGCGACGGGTCACTCGTATCGACGACGGTCACTGTTCCTTTTCGACAATGTCAGTTCATAGAGTCTCACGGTTCCATGTTAATATTCATTGTTGGAAGCGTACACACCGCACTGCACTCTGGCCCGTGGCCGACATCCCTCTCCCCCGGCCCCGCGAACCGAACAGGGTGACTTTTTCCGCCGGAGGGGAAAGGGTGCACCAAGACGGAGAAGGCGGAAAAAGGAGAAAGATAGGGGGAGAAGAGAAAACGAGCGAAAAGAGCGAGACCACGGAGAGCAGCAGACTCCCGGTGGACAGCTGCTTGTCCTCTCCTCTCCTTCCGCCACTTTTGCGATCTTCCACGAAGCTCCGCGGCCTCGTTCGCTCCTTCCCGCCCACCAAAGCCCAATTACCATACCACGTGACCGCGGCTCCGACCAATCAGAGCTGCTCCAGGTCCGCGACCATGATGGATAACGCGGCACGCATGCAACACGTGAGTGGCGCCACGAGAACCACTGCGGCAGGTGCACCAACTTCTTCCTCCGTGTTTGCTCCGAAACCGACTGTCACCAATTCCGCTGCGCACCCGTTCGCGGAAATTCGATATCCCTTGGACTCCTTTTCACCTCGACACTGCGAACTCTCCGATCGATGACAGGTACGCGAAACTTGTGAAAAATGTCACCGGTTATTAGCGCGCTCTGTCCCCGAAATAGTCCAACTTGGGGCTCGCGAGGGAGGCGTCTATCTCGATGACGTTTCGATCACCAACACTTGTCCGCGATTCGATTAGATTCTCAGTTCACCGCGCACTGGTCCGTCGGAGCGACTTCTCCCGACGAACGGAATCCCGTCGACCGACCAAGCTGTCAGAGAGCCATGAAAGTGAGCTCGTCCTGCCTCGGCAGAAACTCGTCTGGCAACTCCGGCCTGTTCCTAACTCCCTCCAGGTTCGACGAGGCCGGCTGGCTTTGAGCCGTTGCGGAGAGTCGGGACAGCCCCTCTCCTCGTCGCTCCGCTTGCTCTCCCGCCGACCAGCCCCACTCTTTGGAACCACGAGACCAACCCCTGCCACGGAAACCGTGGATCCTGTGCCCTTATGGGGCCATACTCGAGGGTACTACCTAGAACCGTATAGTCACTCCTACGGATCTCCTTAACCCGCCTCCATCCTTCTGAAATCCATCTTAGCATCGTGGTCAATGCTCGCTGAAACGTCGCCGATCGCCCTGGACTTTATTGAGATCGCGCGGCTGGGGTTAAACCATATCGCGATGACAATCGAGGGACAGACCTGTTTCTTCCGTCGGATCAAGAACAATCAAAATGCAATAGATATAATATGAAAATAGAAAACAGGGAGGTCTCGTTAGAGTATATCCATTTCAGTCTTTCGTTTCGTACAGGAAATCATGCATGCGGGTACTTAAGTCGAGGATAGCGTCATCGTTCCCTATTCTCGACTTAGTTGCCCGCAGATATCATTTCCTCCAGATCTGCTAACACCGAGTTTCTGAACAATCTTGTCCCCAAACAACCCTTAATTAGATCATAGATAATAATCGAGAGTCGCAACGGTGCGCGGAATCAGCCTAATCAATACTCGAAGCATTTGCGATTTACGGGCACAACGACTTTCTATTGCACTGCGCCATGAGCATTTTAACGCCACCTCTTTTGCGTGCTTATTACGTAAGACGCCTCGATGCGGCCTCAAATTGAAAGTAATGGCACCGACGTTCTTTCGCGGTGTGTTTATATCAGTGCTCCACAAGTGTCTCGGTCTGCACTCGGTCAAGTACGCCTACTTGCGATCAGCTGCGCGGAGCAAAGCATATAAAGCGCCGAGTCATTATACAAAGAGCACACTCACTCTGTTTTGCCGCGGCACGACAATGCGCCGCGCTGAGCTTCGGTCGACAAACGACTCGGCAAGACGATCCGTATTTTACTTTTACTCTTCGCGGTGACTCGGTGATCCTATTCCTCGAGAATGTCTTCGAGTCCAGGAGCAATCGTTGCCTACGGTGCTTAGGAGTGCCGACGATGTTGGTAGCAGATAGTCGCGCAACGGTACCGGAAAATTGGAAGAGTGGTTCTTTGAGACTTTCGTAGAAGTTGACTTCTGAGGTTTAGGAAGAGGACTTCAGACTGTCTATGAGGGATAAGGACAGGATGAAAGTACGTGTGGTAGTGGTCCTTGAACTTTTGTGGAAGTGAACTTCTGAGGTCTAGGAAGAGGACTTCAGACTGTCGATGAAGTGTAAGGACAGAGGATGAAAGTAAATACGATATGTTCATAATGAGTATTTTCGATTGAAATAGTTGTGTGATGTGAGTAGTTCCATTTCAAGTAACTACTTCGCCAACATGAATAAGTATATCGAGCACCTCTAAATCCTCTGTCGAGACGCAGAGATGAACCGTCCTCTAAGACCAAAGCTCCCAAGATATCCGCGCTCGAGATGAAACCCCGAATGTGTTACAGGAAGGCAATATTGTCGGTCCAGTCGCAAGGGTGACGATAAAGCCAGCGTCGCAATATTTCCCGGGGCAACGAGTGTTCGCAGAAGAACGCCGAACTTCGGACGAACAGGATGGAGCGGCAATTGAGCGGACGTTGAGAGCTGGTCGCTGGTTTTTCCGCGAGCTCTCCGGACTCTGTTTTTCGCTAGGGAGGGATACGACGAGGCTGTTGGTTATTTCTATTTTTCTTATGGCCACTCCATGCCGGCCCCTAGCAGAAGGGGACGCGCGGCGTCGAGTGGAATCTGCGAGGGGGTTGAAGGGGCCATGCGGATGACGCAGGCGACGCGAAGCGCGATCGGAGAGGATGGGACGGACGTTGTCTCCTCGTTTTGCGGCTCAGCCTCTCCGTCTCTATCGGGGTCCACGCTTCGCGGACTTTCATCTTTCTTCCTCTTCTTCAGCCCTGTCCCAGCGTCTTCTGGCTACCGCTTCTTTCTCCGTCTTTCACCCGCGTCTCTTCCCTCCCCTGATTCCGCTCGAGTCTTCGCCGCTCCTCTTCTCTTCCGGCGAAACACGATCAATCACTTTTCCCGGCGAGCCGGCATGACACCCTCCTTTTACACCCACTGCCACCCCTACAGCCCGGAGACCGTGCCTCGTCAACGACGATTCCCCTCTCTTTCTTTTTCCCCGTCCCTCTTCTCGCTACCGAAACGATGCGATCTCCCGAATGACGATTACCGCGAGATCGCCCATGAGACCCAAGTCTGGTCCCACCACGTGTTCCCTGCTATGGTTGTCCCTTCTGGGGACATCCAGTGCGCCAGGATCGCTGAAATTAAGGGGTGGTTCTGTTGCGATTGTTGCTACGACCTAACATAATCCACCCAGTAGTGGTCTCGTTGGGAGAAAAGTCGCACGTCTCGATTTTCGATGAAATTCAGCGACGCGAATCGAAGAGACAGTTATGCGAAAGCACACTCGCAGGCAATCACGGCTGTTTTTGCCCGCGTTGCGAAAGAATCATCCTCCGCTGTCGGAACGCTTTCCCGTGGAAACCCGTTTGGCTGGAATTCCCCGACTGGCGTCGAGACGCGAAAGAGTCGCGGGACGCCGAGTTCCGCCGTGATAATGATAAATGGGAACGTAGTAGTTTACGATTTAATATCAAACTCGGCCGAGCGGCTGCTTATTATCGACCATTAGTAAAGTTTTAATAACGCAATACGCTGCTTGGCCCGGAGGGGGTGGGTTGGAACCATCGCGATTTATCACTTTCATCGCTTTATTACCGGCGTTCCGTGCTACGCTTTACTTGTTGATCGTTCGTGACACGACTGAAGCTTTTTGGGGAGGGACTTGGAACAGAGTTACTTCGGTATTCGTAATCTTTAGGCTGGATCGTATGAAAACGTTTGCGATATACAAATCGAAGGAGTTGAACAAATATGGGTTAGGTTTGGGTTAGTTCCGATAGTTTTGGAAACGACGCTTTCGCCAATCGATATTAAATAGCGGTGAAAATATTTTCTAAAAGGTCCGCGAAGACCTGATCCTTGGGGATCGATCGATCCAGAATATTCAAAATATTTGGGAACTCGCGAAAGAGATTCTAGCGAGATTCGATCCGGTTCACGGTGGAAGTCACGCTTGCTTCTCGGAGTTTTCGAATTTATGATAGATCTCGGCCATTCTCGCGTGTATTTTGCGTCAAGGTGTTGGCAGCGGATCCGTTCGAGGCGAAAAGCACGAGTCTCCGGAGATTCTATTTGCTGAATCACGATCTCGTGTTTGTCGACGTGAAAAGGGAGGCTGCGTCCTCTTGGGGACACCCCTGTGCACCTCTGAAACCCTATCGAGCTCGACCTTCGAAAGGTCTGTCGCTCTTCGATCCTTCCATCACCGGTGTTTCCATCCTGAAAACCAATAACACGCGGTTCACGCGAGAATGTAATATCGAGTGATACTAAAAACGAGCTAGGGAACAGTTGTCGGGCATCGACGTCGCTTTAATAACATATAATCGACCTCGTTTCGAAACAGATGTAAACTTACCGACAAAGGAAGTCGTCGAGTCTTCCGTCGAGTTTCATTAGTTCCTCAATAACAGCGTATCTGCAAGTATCCAGGCCAAGGAAAGTTTAATGGATTTCAAATTGCATTACAATGAGACCTGGTTTAATCTTAAGGATGCGTTCGTAAAATTTAGAGTGCTCAACTAGGTCAGCGTAAATAGAGATAGGTGAAAACTACTGGTGAAGCTGGTCGTTTCGTGTGCCTCTGGTATTCCAGCAAAAACAAAAGATTCCGTTTACATTCCTAACTAATTGAAAGTTATATACACGAAAGTATACGTTTCAATGTTTTCGAATCAACAGACCACAAAGTCACGATCATCTCGCATCAACGGCTCGTACAAAAAGCGTGCAGGATGCACGGAGCGTTGACTGAGTAACGTCAGCTCCTAACAGCCGAGCATGCTTCGAGTCACGGAATCGTCGCAGCCCGTTGAAAGACGCAATCAAGCTCTCGAAGAGCGTGTTTGAGCAAGCCAGGGCGACAAGAGGAACACGTGTTTTTACTCGGGACGAACAAGAAGCCTAGCGGACCGACGACAGCATCGGAACAAGTCGGTGACGTCCGCAAACACAAGGATCCATCCTCGGAGCAAACGTCGAGTGAAAGTCTCAGCTGCTCGATCAACAGTAGTTCCACTTGCGCGCCACGCGAGGAAAAACGAAAGAAAAACGGGCCCGGGAGTGCGGTAATTATCAGTCTACGTGGAGAAGGTAACGACGTTAACGCGACCCCTGAACCGCGACCCGCGAGCAATTACCACCTGACATCGCCGCTTGAAAGCAATTTGCGTGCACTGGCCAGACTCTTCCGGCGACGCGCTCAAAGAAGTCCTGGGCTCAGCCCGGGAGAAAAAGCCGCGTTTATAGCGGCTTACGTCGACAGTCGGGCTCCTCGGACGAGGAAGAATAGCCGAGCGAGTCGTAAAAGTGATTCATCACCTTTCGCGGCCGACTCGCGGAGTCGTTAGCGACGATCCTCCTCTCGGCCGTCGTGACATCCTTCCTCGAGCAAGCACAGAAGCTTCGTCGCCCGTGTTTCCCCGCCAAGGTGCGTTCTGTGCTTAGGACTCACTCGTGCTGTTGTTCGTAGCAGATAAGTTGGCAGTGTTAAAAATCAGTATGTCGGGCGATGAGTTACTAGTGAATTCAACATTGAGAGTAAGCTTCATCCAGAAACGTGACAACCGAGTGTACAAGTGTCGAGGCAACTGTCTCTATGGAGACCCTGAAGTCTGAAGAAGCTAGATAGTTACTATCAAGTGGACTTCTAACATCACACGTCGAGGCTCTCTCGTGGCATCGATTTTCCGTTGCGTGACCGTTACTAAACCTGTGATAGAGGTGGTTAAAAATTCCGTGGACGAGGCATGTTAAATCGATGGCAGACAGCGATTTTTCTACTTTTTGTGAATTGAATAATTAGTACAGAAAATTTTAGCTTCCATCATTTGATGTAAGTGCATTGGTTTTTTCCTCTACTTTGACCGGACACCCACGCTTAACCCACCTACATTTGGTCGGCAGATAGATGCACTGTACATTCATCAAATGACGTGAAAAAATATTCACTACCTTTCGGACTAGGATCTCCACAGTCGTTGCGAAAGAAAGTCGATTGTCTCATGAATGTCTAACAGAGCCCACAGATAACAGGGTGACATAGTTGTCGGAGATTAAAGATCGGAAGGTCGAAGCAAGCGTAGCTGAAGAACCGAAGACCGTCAATCATTTCCCAAACGTCAGCAGGAAAATTGCCAACGAAGGGCGAGGCGTGTAAACGTCCCTTGGACGCTGATTACCGCCCGAAGCAGATGAAAGAAGGAGGTAACTGGGTTAAGGTCGAGCAGCATCCGTGACCTGGACAATTACCATTCGACGCCCTTCGCCCTCTCGTCTTCTGGAAGACAGTTTGCATACACCGAAAACGCTGCCGCATTGTTCGCAAAGGGCCCTCGAACGGAGACGCCAACCCAGAAACGTTCACGGGGCTAATTGCTTTCGAACGACCTACTGCGATTTCCTGCGTCGCCTGCGGTTCTGCCAAGGTCCTCGAGGATCCTCGAGACGCGTTTTTCAGCCGTGAACCGGAAGCACGAGTGGAATGGAAGTCTCCCTGCTCGGTTGTGGGGGGAAAGAGACGGCTAATGCTACAAAACATTGGCACCCGAGTACCCTTAAGAAGAAGAACAAAAGGATGGAAGAATGTAATGTCTTAACACTTTCTGGTCTTGATACAGAACTATAGAGGCTAAAGATCTAGAGCCTAGAAGGAAACGAGGAAAGGAGGTAAAGAGGTTATTGCTGCGTAATCGTGTCGAGTGTCTGAACCGTGCTTCTGCCTTCTCGCGGAAGCTTAACCAGATGACTTCGATGCACCGAATAATAATTTACCATCGTCCTTCGATGAGTTCCGCGGCGCTCCGAGTTTCATGACGGGTTCCCTAAATTCGTAGAGGAACGTCGAAGGCAAACACACTGTCACACGCAACGCGACACGAGAGTAAATCGTTCCCGAAGGCACAACCTTCTGGAAAAGCGTTGTTGTTCCAGGGGGTAAGTGCAAAGGGATGTCCTGGAGGCAACGCTGGTCCAGGGAGCAAGATAGAGAGAAAGGAAGAAAGAGCTGACGGCACCGCGAGCTGCCAAGATTAATGGATTCACATTGTCGGCATTTTTTCAAGCGTTTTAGGACCACTTTTGAGAGCCGGAGAGCGTCTCATTTTTCAAAAAGCCTGCACCGGCCGATAGAAAATCGCAATCGATTCGCCGCGCGCTAATGGTCCCGAATTAAACCGTGCGCGTCTCTCGCGCAGGTAAGTTACACGTATCGCTTGACAGCCTCGTAGGGAGCGTTATGTAAGAATGATTGTCGATAGTAGACGTAAAAACGTATTATCGTCAGTTTTTCTGGTTCAATCATTCGTACTATAAAAAAGAACGTCGCAATAAGATCATTGTCTGTGACCCCTTGGACAATTATCTCTACTATAAAAAGTAGCTTTCAATTTTCCTTTAACGACGACTCAAAGTATTGTTTTATCCTCCCAAGTATTCTAACAGCTCGTACAGACATACTCGTTTCCTATTTGTCAAACGATCCACTAAAAGTGCCACGTCCTGACCGCATCAAATTACCATTTTCTCTGAAAAGGAATGTTTCCTGCCTCCCAATAAACGGACCTTTCAAAAATACCTGCAACCTTGGTCGCGCCCACGGAGTAACAAAAGTCAAACAGAGAGAACACGCAACAGAGAGCCGTAGAAAAAAATCCTCGCAGAGTTTACGAGCCACCAGGGACCAGGAGTCCTCTCCGTCCTTCGAGGAGCACGAGACTACCAATTTGTGGTATTTATTGGTAATTTGAAGATTTACAGCAATCAGAGGATGCGGCTGAATAGAATAGAAGGTACGGACAAGCGTGGAGGAAGGTGGGAAACATGACGAAGGCGGAACAGGACATAGTTGGCGCCTTGGGACCTTCGATCCTCCTCCAGGCGAAGATAGAAGTTACAGCAGCTGATGAGCCGTAACCGATGGGCGCACAATAACCCTCCGTAAGCAGTACCGCTATCTTTCATTCCGTCTTTCGTACTCGCGGTAGGTGCGTGATCTTTATCTTGCTGGGGACCTCGAACGCGCAACGGAAGTCTTTTCGAGTGCGAATGCAATCGGTGTACGGTATCGAGAGTCGCTAAATAACTCATCTCGGAGAATCTTGGGCATCACCTTTGGAGGTAAACTTGTTCGCAAAATCAATGGGAAGAGAATCATAGATTGTCCTACAGACGACTATCTTAACCCTGAATTATTCTTTTCTCGTACTAATGTAATTTAATTTTTAGGGTTAACTTAAACTAAAATTAGTATGGGAAAAATAAAAAAAAACCTAATAGTGTAGTTTTCGAGGAAAACTGGTCTTTCTTCGTGTGTATAAGGACATTCAGCCTAAATCTGTCGGTTTTATGTGTAGTAATTTTGCGTCCTCAAGTGTGGGCGCCAGACTTGAAAGGGTTAATGATAATAATTAATTCTGTATTGATGTCCGTTACAAGAAAGCTAATATACAAATCAGAAAGAAGTTTCAAAGAAGGCAACGGCAGATTTTCAGTGGATGTCAAAAATTTCTTTGACCCATTTTCCCATTTCGTTCCTCGCCGTCTGCTGAACATACCACCCGCCGCAAGGCGTCTCTTGCGAATACTTTCTTCTCTAAGAAAAAATTCGATTCGCACGGTAATAAATCAACGTTCGCAACCCTTTGGCTGGCACGGGCTGGCTGCAGGCTACCGAGACCTCGACCATGTCCTCCGATCCGCCGGCCGCCGCCATTCTCCTGCGAGCACTGTAGGCTACCGATGATGCCACAATGAGGTCTCGTTCCGGTTGATTACAATCGTCATTATTTACGAGCAGTAAATTATTCAAATTCTGAGACCGCGCAGGAAGAAAGTCCATTTGCCTATCTTCTCTTCAACCCTTTCTTCCATTTTCCTACCTACACCTTCCTCCACACGTTACGGGTGAATCGTTTATCTGACTTTTCCATCTACCGTGGAAAGTGCTGATTGCGAATCTTTGTTTAAAGTAAGGGTGACGGTACAAAGATGTACAAGAGTCAAACCTATTTTTGTGTGGTAGATAAGGATTCAAATGTACAGTATCATATTATTTTCACATACCGTATAAAAATGAAATCGCATAAAACCAATTCCAAACGCTTAACGCACGCAAATCCAAATTACAAAATCTCCTTGCTATTTCCTTGCACACAATTTTTTACAGGAATTATGGGCGACCTAGATCCCAAACGGGGGAAGAAGCAGAGGCAAATTTCCGCAGGGTTCACGGGAACGTTCGACTGGGATCGAGAACAGTCACGATGATCCATCCACTTCTCCGTAGAGCCGGACGGGACTCTTTAAACTTTCCTCGAGAAAGTTTGATGAGTCTATCGAACGCTATTATTCCGTACCCCCTTCCTGTCGCCCTTCTTTCGCGTTCTTTAATCATTCAAAGCGAATCAATCACCTATCCCGAGATCGCTCCAGTCACCCTCCGTCGCCCGCGAAACTTGGCCGTCCCTCGTCCCGTGTCCTCTCGCGGCTCACCTGGTCTGAACGACGTTATCAAAGGAGACCGTTTCCCGTGGTCTCCTTCATTCTTCTCGTGACAGTTATGAGAACGTGGAAGGATGATGGAAAAGATTGGGAACGGACGAATCTCGCTGTGTCGTCGATATTTCTATGTTCGATACGTGGAGGGGTGGTAAGATTTTTCATTTCTTCTCTGCTTTTATCCAGCGACCTTTTTATCTATCTAACCAACAGGGGGAGAAAGATGATCGGAAGCTGCGAATATCAATTTAAATCCAGCCCCGCCATTAGGAACAAAATCCAGGCCGTATTTAATCAGCGGCCGGGTGTTTCGGTTAAGCCAGAGCGAGCCTCGTTGCAAATTCTGTTCGGGGCCAATATCCGCGACGCAAAAGGCTCGTATAAATGCGCATTTTATTAAGGGTCCACGCTGCGTGAATAAGGGTTTCGGAGAGCCCCCTCTCTCTCTGAGGGTAGGACGTATTCGACCCCTTCGACCACTCAGCTTACATAGACCCAACGCTCGCGAGCTTTGTCTCTCACTCTCGGTTTCGTAGCGCCTTGCACCGTTTCTGTCTCTCTCCACCAGTCGATTCCGTTCGAAGAGAACCAATCAGCGATCCCTCGAAGCCCTCTTGCACCCTGCATCCCGCAGCCACGCCTGCCAATATAGGGTAGGTTACCCTCGTCAGATCGACCCTTATCCTTTTTACCCGCCTTCGTTCTCTCTCCTCTCGTTCTTGCTGGACCCGACTCATTTCGCAAAATGGATTCTCCCTTGGTTTCTTTCTAGCTGCGTCTGTTGTTCATCGTGTCGCTGATTTCGCGCGAATCTGAAAAATCGATCGCAGGAACAAAGTCTCCACCGCTAAACAGGTCGGGATAATCGACGATTCACCGTACACTGTAACAACTAAGCAGATGCATCCGACGCGAGAAAAACGGTACAATTCATCACGGATGCAACTCCTGTTACGGGTTAGTAAATATTCGAGCGTTCTCCCGGAACATACCGTTATGATTAATATCAGAGTCGCTGGACTCCGCGATGTATCGGCTCTACAATTTTCGCTCCGCGCTCAGATGTCCTGGAACAGAATCTATTCGAAGTCGCGGTACCTAGAAAACGATTCGCGCGGACTGAAAGTTGCGGCGATCGAGGAAGACGGATTCCTCGGAGCGTTACCCTCTGGTAAGGCTGGAGAATCGTTTGATTTTATCCGATCACGTGGACAAACGGACGTGACGATAGCCGGTGACCGCGCGGATGTCTACCGAGCGACCGATGGGGGTACCAGATGAAACGTACGAGTTATAATAATCCGTGATAGCAACGGTGGCGATGTCGTGGAGCGGAGGAGCGGTCGTGCTGTCACAAAGGCATGCGCCACCCACCTCGACCTGAACGCTCGCATCGTTAATCAACTGCACCGGGACCCCGAACTTTCGAGGCACCGATCCACAGGTATGGCTTCGCCTCCGAGACTGACAGCGTTGCGTGAACGCGCCTTTAAATAGACCAATGAGATTCACTGGTAACGTGGCCGTTGTTTTGAAACCCTTTTGTCAGCGACGATCTTCGTGGCGAATTTCACGTTTGCGAGCCTTTCAACGCTGCCTTTGTGGATGGGGACCTATTGGTCTCCCATTTTGAGTTCAGCGAGTGGACACTTTGATCGTCCTGCTTCTTTGTGGCACTCTTCAGCGACTGCTAGCTCGTTGAACATGTTGGCTCTGAAAAAAGAAATATATGAGTAATTGAAGATTGATGTTGCTTAGAGAATTCGAGAAATAGAATTCTGCTAGCGAGAGATAGCGCCATCAAGCCGAATGATATAACGTTGTATTGTGCGTCGCGCGTCTGTGGAGGACAGTTACTAAAATTCTCGTTTACCATACATCGTTGAACTTACCCGAGAACCCAGAAAACATGAGGGATAGCTTCCATTACTCTAAAGGTCACGATCACGTACAAGATATAAAAAAAAACGCATTATTCATTCTCCGTGATAGCATGCGTGCTTCATCTGATACCACATCCTGCGACATTAACGGCTCGCAAAGTATTGCAGTTTATATATAAACTTACACGCCTCAATGTACACCCATAATTGAATTCCACTTCCACTGGCTTTCAACGTCGACGCATTTATAGGATTGCGACCATCTCTCTGGAACTGGCGTTGAGTTTCTGGAAAATCCATGTCAATTTTTGGTTGAAAACAAATATTAAAGGGTGAAAAGGTGGTGGAACAAAACGGTACCTATGTAATTCGATAAATATACAATCAGTCCCACAAATATTCGTACCTTCTATGTCTGTTAAATAAATCTGTTTAAATTAAATGATATGTTTGATATTTTCAAATAAATTCGTTATAAATATGTATATGGACAAACTTTATACCTGTGCGTGTTTATAATGAAATATTTATTTGAAAATATCAAACGTATCATTTAATTTAGACATGCCAAAATTTACATATGCCTTTGAAATTTTCTTAAAAATTGCCACGAACTTCCTGGACAACGCAATACATACGAAGCTGACACGGTCCACGTCCAAACGAGCAGCGACATCGATAAAATCTTTGAGAAGCATCGAGAAAGCGACCCTTAAAAAATGTCGCGTACCACCGTTATCCTGTTCCCCCTCGAAACGCTGCGGAGGGTTACGCGCGACATCTTGCGCGAAGAGAAAGTCCCCGAATCTATTATTGGCATCTAGGAAAGCCTGACGCAGACGACGCCGTATGCAGAGAAAGAAATCGGCAACCCCGGTAGGCTGTGCGCGTCACCGAGGGTGAGTTAAAGGGGAGAGAAAAGCTGAGGAGGAGGAGGAGGAGGGTTTTCCTATTCTACGGTGGCACCCCTCTATGATATTTCCGAATAGCCGACGTCTTCGTACGTGGGGGGACACGGTGGGACCCGCGCAGGGTGGCAGGAGATTGGGGGATCAGCGAGAGGGGTAGAAAACGAAGCCACCCCACCTCTGCTACCCTCTTTCTTTCCCTTGGAAAGCTTCGAGGTTGGCGTTGCCGATGGAACACAACGTAACAGGAACGAACCACCGCCGAAGAGAGAGAAAGGGAGCCAACGACGGAAAAGGGAGAGACGGAGGAAGAGAGCCATGCCGGCGGTACTGCTAGTCAAACCAAAACTCGGCATGATTAATGATCGCGAGAGGCAGAGCGCTGCTTCAAACAACAAACTTTTCCCAAGGAACGCCGAAGAATATAAGAAAAAATATATAAGAAAGAGGGAACTCTCTTTCTTCGCATCCACCCTTCAGACCAACTAATACCCTCCTAGAGCTCTTTCCCTCCCTCTATTTCTTCTCGCTTCGCTCCTCTCTCCGCCAGCCTGACAGCCTTTCATTTCTTTCCTCCGTTCCTTATTTCTTTCTCCCGGTCTACTTCACGGGGTTCTCTTCGTCTCATCTTTTTCCCATTCTACTCTTGTTCTCCGCTGCGACTCGCAAGCAACGCTGCCACGTACACCCACCCTCGCGACCCTCCTGAGCCCACGTATCTCCACGGTCCTCGAGATAACGCCCGATGGTCCTGCCAACGGAGGACCATCTTTGTTTTCTTCGATTCTTCGTCCTTGGAAGGAGCCAAGCCAAGGTGACCTCTGCTGTCTGGGTAAGAAGACGTCGCCAAACAATTTTGAAAATCGTCAACTCAGTACACGCTTCCAATCTTCAAACTTCCTAATATCGAACGATCGTTTCGCCACGAGCTGATCCACCATACTGCTCGAGCTAAAAGTTCTAGCGAAGAACGCCAACTTTAAGATGAAACTTCCATCGTGGCAATTAGAAACCTTACCCAAACTTTGCACTCCTCGCTCTGCCAAAGATCTAGTTCAATTGAGTTGCCAGGAAAGTTCGTGCCAATTTTTAAGAAATATTCAAAGGTACATTTTGATATGTATATATATATGTATTGAATTGTCCAGAAAGTTCGTGGCAATTTCTAAGAAAAATTCAAAGCCATATAATATATATACATGTATTTATTGAACTACATAGGTGTCATTTTGTTCTACAGCCGTTCCACCATTTAAAGGATGTATACATGTTATTTGTTTTTAACCATTTCGATATATTCAGACCTGTACCACCTACCAAAAATCGACATGGACTTTCCGGACAACCCAATAAATAGGTGTCATTTTGTTCCACAACCTTTTCACCTTTTAAGGAATGTGCCACCTAGCAAGAAACGATGTGGACTTTCTAGACAACCCAATAATTCGAAGCTGAAATTGAAAATGAAAGCGAAAATTTGAAGTTGAACCCCGTACTAGCGAAGTTCGTAAAGATGGAATCGACGATTCAAGAATCCAGTTACCAAAGGGTTGTTCCAGGACGCGTGTTGCAGCACCTGGCGTTAAAACTGGATCGGCCATGCGAAGCGAAGCGTCCAGCTCCGGCTGTTCCGTGGCCCGCGTGCACGATCAGGGGTTCCTTGGAGTTTCCGTACACCTCAGGACGAATCTGCACGATCATCCTGGGTCGGCTGGACGTTCGGCGTCCAACAGTAACTTTCTCTCTCTCTTTTGTGGTCTCCATCGTTCCCCGTTCTTCCGCATTTACGTGCCGACGACCACGTGCACGGATCGCGGACGAATAATAAACACTTATTAGCTGGCTACCATTTGCGGCCGATTCACCTGATGAGCAGCATTCTTAAACGATATACGGCATTGTGACGCGAATCAATTGGCGGTTCGGGCTTCAACAGCCCTTTGCGTCCTCGATTTGCCGCCTTCGAGATCCTTTAAACCCTTCGGGCTTTATCGCAAGGAGAGCCAGGCGGAATTTTAGGCCTCGGGATACTGCAATTCACACGAAAAGAATTTTTGTTGTAATGAAATAAGAACTAATAGTTTTGTAGTATCGCGCCCCCCCCCCCCTATACCTAAGAATCCTTAGTCTGATTAACACCTTAGTTACACAAGAACATGAATCTATGGATTCGAAGACCGTGGGCTCGAATCTCCGTGCCTTATTTTTCATAGACTCCGGCAGTTTTAATGCAACGAGTTATAGAATACATTACCTCTACTTCGTCTAAAAGTTTCTTCGTTTCATCCCTGAAAGAATAATCGAAGATGAAGAGGACCGACACAAGAGAATGAAATGAACAAACGCAAATTACGTACCTTCAAGGCGTTTTTCGAACCGGCGTTAGACGGACTCTTTCCTTCGTCCAAGCGATTAGTTCGCGATTCGGATAAAGATTGAAACCTGGCACGCTCTTCAAACCCTTTTAAATGTCTTCGATCCCCCGAGTCCTGGTACACCAAGGCTCTCTTCCTTCGTCTTCGCCTTCGCCCCGGCAAAATGGCGGGGTACTAATGGCGTTACGTCGGTACCATTTCCAGTCGATTCACTTGATGAGGTTCATTCTTGGCCTATAATCGCCGCGCACGGTCGAGATCCGTGTAAATCTCGGGCCCGTTCTTCCCCAGCCTCGTCTTCTTCTCTGCTCGGCCGAGAGTACACGAAGAAGCCGGCTTCGAGGCGCGCGCCTCACGATGACTAATGACAGACATCATAAGTCACTCACAAATTGAATTAAACGCGAGTGTAAACCGTGACGCTGCGCAAACAATCAGCGGCTATTCATTGTCGGAGAGCGGGAGGGTTGAATCATTGTCTTTCTTGAAAATCAGGTGCCGCGAGGGCTCTCGCGGTTTGCGAAGGAACCGTTCCATCGCGTTCCGGGGGTTTCTGTGTTGTTTATTCTATTTCTTAGTTGCATATTGTTCCTTTATATATGTGTAATTAATTCGAAAGGATGCGAGGTTGTGTTAGAATATCGCGTTAATAAAGTAAAGTAACTCGCGTTGGTTCGAACTGCAGGTAGAGGTTCTAGACCTCCGTCTAACAATCGTTGTTGCTCGATACCGGTTGAAAACAAGAACAAACGAAGATGGTTGAAGCGTTCACCGACCGCGAGGTATCCGTTACGTCGTCCTGACAGACGTAAGGCACCTGGAAATCGACTCGAGCAATTTTTTTCTTTCCAGACGAACACGACTGGTTCCCGCGCGAGGGATTCCGGTAACGCTGTACGCGCACGATGTTCCGCTCGTTCTTCTTGATCGATCATATATTAGAAGGTACGAAGTGTTTCAGTACACCTACAATGCCTCGGAGACGGGACGATCCATCGTCAATGAACGTCGGAATTACACGGCTAAATGAGATTCTAGCGGCGGTATCAAAGTGGCAGCAGGTGGTCAGGGCCACGGCCATTTTTCCCCGCAGGATACGGTTTGCTGGCTGGCTCGCATCTCACGGACCCCACTGTCTTTCTTCTCTATTCGATGCTAAATCGTTCACCTATCCACGGCAACCGACGAACACGGCCCTCCTCTCGTGGGGTCAACGTGGTATTCCGGTTTCGTTGAGGATACGATTGGAAGATACGGATTTCGTTTGATAAAGAAACGTAATTTAAACGCGCCACTTAAATTTAAATACTTACAATTAAATTTAGAAAGAGGTTTGGAACGCTAAAAATAATGGAACGAAGAATAATCTTAGACCATGACAACAAACGAGAAAAAGACAGCTCGTAGTATCTTTGAGAAAAATCTTTGGTTGCCCGACATTTTTGAAAGTTCGACGCCATTTTATTGAAAACTCTGGTCCCTCGCGAAGATCACTAATTATCTTCCCACGTGTCTCGAGAGCGGTATACTTCTAAGCCAGTGGGCCGGGCATCCCCCTGGTTCAGCTGCCTAGAAATGGTCACGTAAGACGACGGAACCATCTTGTCTATTTCATTTTTTCTCTTTTTTTTGGTTCGGCTAGAACCAGTAATTAATTACATTTCCGAGCATTTTTCTGGGTTCGACTTGATGGATTTTACATGGGGTCGAAGCAGCGTTCAACAGGATCGTTTTCAACGTCGAAGTTCACGTGTTACAGTTCGTTTTCCTTTTCACGATTCCTCGAACTATTTTTTTGTAAATCCCGAGAAAATAATTTGTCCGGGAAAGTTAACCGAGAGGATGTCTCGTTAATGTAGTTTTCGATGACAAATGATCGAACAACCAGTACGAAACTGATACGATTCTAAGCACCTGCCGCAACCTTATACTCCTTCTAAAAATAAATACGAGTAACAAGCGCAAGAAGATCGTAATTAAGATGATGCTCGACGATCTGAGGTAAATTGTTCATAAATCAGAAGAATTTCATTGGAGGCATCCTACCATGTTTCCAACGCGTTAAATATTTATGCAGTCGTTAAGAAACAAGTGGACTTCCTGAGTGGCTTTCCAGCTCTCATTAATCGTACCGCGCGAACATGAAGCTAGTCGATGACACTATTCCGCTCGAGTTTTAGTAAATGCACCGTCGCGCAAAAACGAGTCGAACGAGTAGTGACAAATGTCCGAGGTATGCGGAAAGATTTATTGGAAAATTTACCATTTGAGATGGGAATTCGGGATAGGAGCAATTTTATCCCTCGAAGCTTGGTCTCTTTCGTTCGCAGCTGTCCTACGATTCCGCAAACTTTCATCGAACGCGACTGCGACCAGTCCGGCAGCTACGCGAAAGAACGCAGCCGCTATTAACGCGACGGTATCCGCGCCACCGATACCCATCGCTATTAACAGACTTATCAATATTAATATTAACCAGCTTATTAATATTAACGACTGCAGCCCGGCGAATCATCGAACCGCAGGAAGACGGCGGAATTATCGAGAAATTGCATCCCGAAGGAACAAGACAGTCCGGGACAGAACGAAATAGATAGGCTCCTCTAAGGGGCCAAGCCAGTCATCATTAATATTATAGCGCAGCGGCGCTCATCGCGTCAGATCTATGCCGACCTCTTTCTGTCCACGTCCGATCCACGAGATCCATGCGGAGTCTGAAGGCCAGACGCATCAAAAGCCACCTTCCTCCTCGTTTCTCTACACCAATCTGCTCAACGCACGCCACCAGCGCCGGACGTCCCACCAGTCTGTAGACTCATTATATCTTCTTGATCCGAACCTTAAATTGATGACTATCTGTCCACCTGAAAATACGAGATATCCTTGCATCCGGCCCGAGCGACCGAGACCAGTCTCGCGCGTATGTGTACATATTGGTTCGTGCATAATAATTATGAATTACGGGATATAATTAAGAAGCAGCCCGAAGAAGGACGGACTCGACCGACGCGTCCGAGCTAGCTGGACCTCCTCCGGAGCAGCGTGCTCGACAGTCGATAGTTTATTTATCGAGGAGTGTCGTGGATAATGAGATCTGGAGCCTCGATATTCGGTGCCTTTTCGCGTTTGCTGCTTCGTGCAATGTTCATTCGGAATTGAACGTTCGACTCGTGAAAGGTTCGAAACGATCCGAGTCTTCAGCTTTTCACGATCGATCCACCAACCTCGGTCTACCAACGCTTTCAAGCTTCCAACCTCGAGAATGAGGATATCAAAAAGAAGAATCGAGACGATGTGTCGGAGGGAGGATCGTTCTGAATTCGAAAGAAGATGACACCGATAGGAAGAGACGGAACGTCCAGCGTTTGAAAACGTCTCCGAGAAGGGAAGGCGGATCGGAGTGACAGTTGATCCGGAATTAGCATGATTTGTATCGGACGTGCCTTTGCATAGCCGACGTCCTCCCACCCTGTTCGTCTCTCTTCCTCCGCGTCTCGTCGTGCGACGACGTTTCGAGCAACGTCAGGGGAGATCTGCGGTGATCGAGGAGCTGCCATCAGTCACTAGCGGCGAATCCTACGGGGGTTGCGCTGTTTGCGCGAACGCTCCGTTTAGTTAACCCCGTTCCCTTGCTCTGTTAACCACTCGACGTGACGACGCCTAAGCCCCGACTGATGCAACTCGATGAGGTTTCATAGACGTCCGCCTTGGCATGCGCTCGCTTCTTTGGTTTGGCAACCGATCGTATCGAAAGTCACGGGCTGCTTGGGTTTGGTTGCGCGATACGATTAAGTTTGTTGGATTATCCGTTGCGTCGGAAGCTCTCGGATTTTCTTAAGGAATAATTCATCTGACGTTGCAAAAAATGGTTGTTACGCGAATCGGTAAGAATGATGCTTGCGTTTGTTGATAGAACGATTACCGTTGTTTTATGCGCAACTGGAATAAACAACGAGACATCGCCGCGAGAATTACTTAATAGCGAGCGCATGAATGGACTAAACGCGAACGATTTGCTACTAATGAAACCGCTGAACCGCTGTATTTTTAATACGACGCGGTACAATCTCGCCTGCTAATGAGTAGCTGGTGTCAAGTCGGAATGTTAATCGGGTAGAATTCATCAATCACTTCCACCGAGAAAATGTGGAACGACGTAATTTACGAAAACTAATCAGATACCTGTGCGTCGTAACGAGGAAACGAATAGATATAAATCATGATTCCCGGTGTTGCAAAAAGTTGAGTATCTTTTTCGTTCTTCCACCCGGCGCGAGAAGCTATAGCTTCCGCAGATAATTAAAAAATTATTCAGGGCTCCATCTTCTGTGCCCGCTATACTGTTGCGGTAGCACGTGTCAGAACCTCGCGCTAAAAATGCTTGCATAAAAGGTGAGTTCTTAAAACATGGAACCCTTTTTATAATATACAGAAAAGTATCTCGAAAAAATAGTAACGGGATTGTTTTCTCTTCCAAATTCATTCTGCTGCCATTCTACTAACAGCCATTCACCGGTTTTATCGTTCGATATCCCCAGAGGCGGCTTGGAATCGTCTACCAGGAACATGTCCCGCGAAAAAAAAAACGTCGCCCACGACTCTGACAGGAAACGAACAACAGCCGTGCAAGGTGTCGCCCGATCCTCTCGCGCGTTGGAAAATGACTGACAAGTATGCGACTCGAGCGAGGCGCAGGACGCGACGCAGCGGAAAGTAGCAAAGCTATTCCTACAGTTGGTGTTTCCCCACGACTCTCTACGCCAGGTCTGCCAGCTAGCACCCTCTCCCACGTGTCGGGCATATCATTAATCTTGCTGTGTTTTCTCGCACCACTCGGATGTGGATTTAGACTCGAGACTCTGGGCGAAGATCTCTGGAAGCGTAGGTAAACGCGTCATACGGGTGTACCTAACCCAGACCTAACCGAGATCCGCTACCCTGGAGCCGTTTGTCGTCGACGATGCCGATCGAACATGGCTGCCTCGTCTGCGACGCGTACTGGAACACGACCCAGCGGAAATAACATTGAAGGAACGTCGCGAACGTATTGTGCAAAAATCTCTAGGAATTTTGAGCTTTAATCGGAGGGAAGCTTATAGGATTGATTCGAAGTCTCCAAGTACTCGTAACTCTGTATGTTGTCATCGAAACTAAAACTGTAGGATTCAGAGAGTAAGTGAGAGAAATTGAGAAGTCTGAAAGTTGAAATTAGAATGCTCTCTATGTCTATACATAATTTTAACTCGGCAATCTAATCGCAGTTAGCGGATGTGGGTTAGGTCGCGGTATGCGTTAAACAATTTAAATCGCATTGAACGAAGTTGAACAGAAACCGGAACGCGATCGAGCCTGATGAAGAAACCCGCGCGCGGTGTTGAAGCGCGTCCGGTTAGCCGGTTGCAGGTTTTTATCGTTCGGCCAGGCAACGGTGACCGATTTTTTCGCAATTTCGTGTAACTGATGACGTTTTGATGGGAACGATGTTTGCAGGTGAGTTAACGACCTCGCTGGCTGATTCTAATAAAGAAATTCATGTCCGTCGCTGGGAGACGAGAGTATTACGAACGGTTTTTACCTCATCTCCTCTGGCTAAGGACACTTTGATGATGTTTGCGTATTAACTAATGATCCTCTCCACCTGTGACTCCCTTAATGGAGGAAATTGTGCCTGAAATTGATGCGCTGACCGTCGTGTGCCGTTGTTAACGACGGTGTACCTGCTTCTTGCGTAATTTTCTGTTACCTCCTTGCCACTTTGGGGTCGTCTGCTGTGTTGCAGGTGTCTGAAATATTGACGTATTTGGGATATAGAATACTCGATTGGGTCGACGAGGACTGTACAGTCAAGCATGTTTTCTAGTGAACGTACAGCCACGTTGTAGTACATAGTTATCGACAGAAATAGTGGACAAATGCTTGGCAAACTTTCCTGTCGAAATAGCGAGAAACTCTGTGGAAATGACGAGGATTAGCTCGACCTTTTGCGCGCTTTGTCGAACGTGGCCTAACGAGGATGCTGTGGCAGCTCGATATCGAATGATTTATTTATTTAAATACTCCTTTCCTTATCTTGATTAGAATGATAGAAAGGTTTCACGTATGTCAGAACTTGCAAATATCGATTGGGCAAAAGGGTACGATAACTTTTTTACCAAGCAAAAATTATATACTTGCACTTGCGAAGTTCAAAGGTGTTGCATTACAAAGAGATGCAAATATCCAACAATGCGGAGGAATGTTTTCTTGATTTAAATTAATTATCCGTCGATCCATACTTGCTCACCCGCAGAGCTAATTTGTTTACTCCTCGTGCTGCACTTTTTTCCACCGATAGATCTTCGTCAGGCAATTTGTTCTCGAATGCAGATTTTCCCTGTTCTTAATCGCCGCGCGTGTTTTTACCCGTCGTTCCCGTCAATGTGTAATGTGTCGCGATTACAAGCACCGATTAGATACTTACTTGTCACCAATGAGTTAATGAGCTTTATCGATCGCCGCTGCGATAGGGCTGTTCCGTGATAAGGGAACAAATTAAACGCGATTCAATTAAGTGATAGTTATAATTCAACGAAGCATAAACGAACATTCTCTTCAACGTCTACAAACAATCAATTTCTATAGGTGTGTGCTGTGAATAAAATTTTCATTAATCGAAGGCTAGCTTTCCTGAGCTGAATTTCCATAACTCGCGAATTTTCTTAAGAAAAATAGTCTATGTCGAGGTTCGTTCGTTCTCTCCCCAATCGAATTACGAAATCCGAAATTCCCCTTTTTCCTCTTTTCCACCGTTCGATCATCGCGTGCGTGAAAAGTGGGCAGACCAACACGAATGGTAATTACGGACGTGTATGCACTTCATTAGCACTTACCAGCCGTTGCGTAACGGTCGGCGTGTCATTTTAACATGAGCACGATCAAAGATTAATGATGGCGTCGCGGCCGTTACAGAAGGACTCAAGTAATCGCGCGCACACGCGTGAAAGATGCCTGCATCGTAATCGACCGTGAATAAAGGATTGGATCAAATTAAAAAAGATGAAACGCGGGACCGACCGAGCGTTCCTCGAGCGCGAGCCGAGTCCTTTCTCGTCCTCCTGGAAAACACAATCGGCTTAAACTCACAATTTTTCTGCATTCACGCTCGGTGAACGTCTTGTGCACTTTTGAAATTATTATAAATAAACGACGAGTTGCTCAACGACGGTGACTCGTGTAATAAGGGGACAGGAATTTGTAGGAGCCCCTTTCGACTGCGGCGAGTTTCAAAAGAGCTTTGATATCCTTAAATTCAAGGGTGATATCCGCGAATTAAGTCTAATTCGTGTAAGGAAGACGAAAAAATTGTGAGTTTACCAGATCATTAATTAATTGACGAGGATGGTGGCTGAAGGAGATTGTTATTGTTTGAGTTTTTGATGTGAAGTACCGTGCGAAACAATTCCATTATTATTTTAGATTTCTTAAGTCACGTACCTTCGTCGAGTCTCCACAAATGTCAATCGTCTTCTCTAATCCCATGTCTCCATGAAGTCGTATACAAACAATGTATTTACAACACAGTTTACAGTTTTTCGCGACAAGGAAGTTTCGTGTTTATAAAAAAAATGTACAATAACGATGGGCTTAAATTTGGGTTGTAGAGGATTCGTAGAGGTTGAACATATCAGTGTCTACAATCACATTGTACGACTATGCCAACATTCCTTTGAGAATCTGTTCCCTTTCACCTCGAGTACTGTGCCAAAGAATTTGTTTTTGATAAGAACATTAAAAAGGGTTGAAGTGATCTTCATTCAGAAAATCGTGAACCACTATATAACGACGGTGGCTTAACTAGTGCAACAGGTAAGAACAATCGACTTACAATTGCACTTTGAGACCGCCTGTACATGCTTAGAGAGGAATGTGCAAACTCACACAAGATGTGCAGCGTTGCAACGGGTCATCGGTTGTAACATAGTTCATCGTCGGGTGACCTCTCCCCTATGAGTGCAGTCGCAAAGGAGCTCGCAGTATTAATGACATGACTTCGGATTTTATGTATTTATGGCGTATGGTGATATGGAGAACGTATGTAAAACGTATGTAGATTGTACTTCATGCATCAACATTGAAATATTAATATTTCATTCTGTACAGTCACATATGTTTTGGATATGTTAGAGATATGCTATTTTATCTGCATAAACAGTCCGAGAAATGATTAAGAGGTTACTTGTCGAATAGAGATTGGAATTTGAATTGTAAAATGAAGCACTTTACAATGGAGTGCCAAAAATATAACCGTTCAACCGAGTGCATGTTGCTAATAATAAAATAGATCGCCATACGTTCTTCCCACTATCGTATTTGTATCAGCAGCAATCTTAACATGCTTATTAGATATATGGAGCCTTAAATAAGTAAATATAATACAGAATTTTTTTACATTGTACTCTACAACGGATTATTTCTAAATTATACTGCGATATATAGAATGTCCTGTTTTAGTCTACGAGTGAACATGTCAGACAAGTGATACCCCCTGATTTTAAAAATATTCTAAGGTCACTTATGTATCGTTTAAATCGCTTCTGTATCTTCTTAACGATCTGAGTTCGCAGTACGATATTGCAATCGACGGAGGGACCGAAGGAGGTCGAGAGTATCATTAGACTTCCACAGAGGAAAATTGTTACGTGGAGACGTGAAGGACACTTCAAGGTATTGTGCTTCTTAAATGCCACCTACATCTTTTCACGACTTCCACTTCGATTAGTAAAATCTCATCATCGATATCTATTTTTATCACCGTATATGTTCAGACGTTCGAAAATTTTGTGAATTTCTGAGGCACCTTGAAACGTTCTTAACGTTCTTATCGAATACTTTTGTATCTTATAAAAACAGTTTATGTCAATGAAGATCATTCGAGGGTTTCATCGTGGAATGAAGACAGTGATTGAATAAATAAATTAAATTACAACAGTTGCGCACGAAAAATGACGAAAAGTCGCCTCGAGACCACTGTAGCTCTGTATGCACCACACAAACCTCTCTAGAACCGAATTTGTCGCCTCTTATCAAACAAATTCGGATCTACAGGGTAGATGTAGAGCATTAACTGGGCCTTCTCCAAGCGCCACGTAGATCCTGAAGCAGTAATCCTTCGTTCTGTATCCTTTTCTTTACGATTAGCAACACACACGCCGGAATTAACTTCTTCTTGGCCCAGACTAACATACCTGAAAGTATCCTTCAATTAATATTCCTCCTTTAGGCCTTATAAACATAATGAAAATATTGAATACATCAATCCTGACAAGTGACGAGTGACGTACCATCGTTTTTATCAATTATTTTCTTAGAAACTAGTGGCAGCTTTGGCTATACGGTCAAGAATCTTCAAGCAATGTAGCTGCCTTTGAATTTTTCTAATTCTTTTAAATATACAATCGTTTTAAAAATAAAATCTACCGTTTCGAGATCCTGAAGAGGCTACCAACGCCGCGTTTCGATTCAAAGCGTTTTTATCTCGACCCGAGAACCCAAGGATCCGATAAACAGTTAAAATTGGCGCACTCACTAGCCCAGATCAAGATTGTAAGAAGTGCAGAGTCATTCGAAAATAGACCGGTTATGCCGAGTCACTCTTCCAGCCAGCAAGGAAGCGTCTATTTCGGAGCGTGTCGTTAAACGAACCTCTCCGCGCGCATGTGAAAAATTACCCCTCGAATAATCTCTACACGGACGATTTATTGAAAATCGACTTGTGTCTCTACCAAAAACTCTGCAAGCTTGGTTAAAGTCTCACCGATCAATTATTTAACGAGAAACGTTCTTTCGAATGTTAATTATAGCCTCAAGTAGAGCGTGACACACCCCTACCAAACTTGTAAAATATTTCGTGGCTCTAATCTTCAAAGAATAGTAGACCTAAACCCACCCTAGACACTGACGAGTCCGACCGATTCGGTGATTCGGAGCTCGGCTCCTAGCAGAGCGAGTAGCTGTCAGATTCGACACCAGGATTCGTTCCTTCTGTTCAGTGGCTCCGATAAGCCGTTAAAGATAAATCCTGTTATGTCACTTGGCACACTTCCAGGGCGTATATCATAGCAGGCTATCTTAGCGACAATAATCATATTACACCTGCAACGCCGATAATGATTGATGCTCGTCCCTGGGACCCAAGCCACCTGAACGTTAACGGCTCGCGGATGACACAGCTGAATGCTAGCAAGGCCGTGTTCTCCTTCGTCCTCGTTCTCTTCTTATTCCTTAGCGGTACAGCTCCTTTTATTTGAGCACGCGATGTCGATGTACCTTGCGTTTCCAGGTTACTTGGTCATCCCGAGCGTACGATGTTTACCTGAAATCATTTCGAAACTGAGGTTAGAGGTGCAGGAGCGCCGTGCATCCGGTGTCTGATTAAACGAACGCGTGAAACGCTATGTAAACTGATTCCCTTGAAAGAATTTGCCATGGATGCTAGATCGAAGTCTGAGATTGTAACCTACACCAGCCTGTTGGCGGTAGCTTGTTCTTGTGCTGCGAACAGGGAGGAAGTTAAATGTTCTATGTTGGTGAAAGATGGGTACCTAGGTAATCTTCTTAAGTCTGTGTACAAATATTTTCTATTTAAGCGTAAGCAACAGAAGAGATCATCCGAAAGGACAAATTGTCAGAGTGGAGGTGGTGTTTAGTTGTTCTTTATGTTTCAAAGAATAGGACCTTTGCAATCTGTCAAAATATTTGTCGGAATCACTCGGTTTGGAGACTTTAAACTGATAGGACACCGATAGCCTTCCAGGATTCTCCGAACTATGCACCGGAGCTGTTAATCCCCTTTAAATCCTCGCCACCCGTTTGCTAATCGGGATTAACCCGAAATAAGGCGGGTTGTGTTTCGGACCGCGCGTCAAACCTGAAGTTGTGTTTATGCCCAGGCATCCTGATAACTTTGTTCATACAACTAACTTTAATTAAATGAAACTATATTTCCTTTTTTAACATTGGAAATGTAACTGATGTACCGATTTATTTTTTAAGCGAGAACATTTCACGAAGTTCTTCTAGTCCAAGTATTTAAACGACAATATAAATCTTTAATTAAGTGAAAGTTCGTTTTTTAACATTGAGAATGTAAATGATATAATAACATTTCACGAAGTATTTCTAGTCCAAGTACTTAAGTGTCAGTGTATTTGTTGCTCGGGGGAGAAATAAATTGAGCGATACGAGTCGGAGATTACTCTTTAACAAGCTGTCCAAAATTTGTCGGAAACCTTAATCCTTGGGAAGCCGTCTGTAACGATGACATTCGAAACGAATCCTGGCGCGCACTTATTCACGGTCAGGTTGACGTTGATTTGTTCCCTCGAGAAGCCAATAATCTCCCCGCGGGGATCAATAAGCCGACACGGATTGAAAATATGAATTTTAAAGAGTTCCCATGCAACTGAAACTGAATCGAAGAACATGGATTTTAAATTCCACGGTACAAATTCACAAATTAATTTTATATGAAATTATATCTTCCATTATGTTTAATTGGAATATTATTAAATGTTCTAAATGTTAGAACGAGCATTTTATATTTGATTCGATGAATCGTCAAATATATCGTTTAATCAAATATTGGAAATGTATAAAATTTAAGTGTATCTGTAATTTCACAATTCTCAAGGTACTTTCCTCGAATTTTCTAAAAAAAAAAAAAAAAAAAAAATATATAAGAAACATCCCCACCTTGAATAATGGCCACGCAGAGGGCGTATTCGTCCTAGAAGTCCATGTAATCCGATAGGTGGAGCGTGGTTGGTGGTTTGCTGGAAGTTTCGGAGGGTTTCCTTCTATCGACCCGGTTTCACCCCCTGATTCGCCATTACTTGCTACGCGCGTCTGCACTCCGATGCCGGCGACGCTATTATCGTCATCCCCCTGTTCAAATAATTTTCGGTATCAGAACTGTTGCTCCGAGACCGTTGAAACTTTTCTGGCCTCGCTGCCGGACCGCTTGGCGCGACTTCGACTAATGGAACTCGCGCAAAAGGTGATATAATGCTTCGTATAATACTGCCTGGAAACGGCAAGGGACTGATAAGGAAAATGTAACTAGGCAAATTATTGTTTGGCGAGAGTATTAAAGAGAACAAATTATTCGAAGTTGAAGTAGATTAATGCACAAAGATATCGAATAGTGTACAAGTTTACGTACCTGAAATACGACTGCTGTTCCAAGTAATTTTTGTATTCTTTACAGCAATATCGGAGTGCTCGCTTTGTACTCGTTCTGTACTCCAAATTAACACCTGAAATAAGAACGTATTAGGACAGTAGTGTATCGTCCTTAAGTGGTGCATTTCGAATAATAAAAACGTTTCGTTTCTTTGCACGTTGAAATTAGCTCGCTTGAAAATACCACGCGGAACATAAATGAAATATAGAGTACCGTGTAAGTGGCGATAAAAGCAGCCGAGTCAGCATCAATCAACCCTTTCACCGTCGAGAGCCCCTCTTCGAACAATCGACATCCACACCCTACACGTCCTGAAAAATAAACCAATCGTGATACAACTTTTACTTGCTCAGCACACTCCTGGGTAACAGTTTTTACTTTCATCCTGCGAGCCTCCAATTTCCTCCTCTTAATGCGACTCCCCTTTCAACGAATCGTGACTCACCGGTACGAAACTGTTTGGAGCAAAGTGGAGGAAATAGGCCGTTCACAGTTTTAAGCAATTTTTTTATGAATTCAGTACTATTGTTAAAACACGTTTAAATAAAATCACTCGCACAATTTGAAACCGTTAAAAATAATAATTCAACCGCGTAGTCACCGTTTCAAAATCCCCGCGCGTCCAACAAACCCCTCTTCTAATTGAAAACCCAACACGGTTCCCAGATGGTAACTGAAAAATACAACCACCACAAACCAAGCTTCCATCGCGAAATCCCCCTTGAATCCCCATTGTAAGAATAAAAATTTGCGAAAAATTTTGCAAACGACTCTGACCAACCAACACGAGCACAATAAAATCACCATAGATTTGAATAAGGTCCACGTCAACCCCGCGGTCCACGCTCGGTTATATCACGTAGGAGAGGAGCAGATAAGGCCTCGGTGTTGGCCGACCTCCGTAACAACACAAAGAGGAACACCGGCTGCTCCGATGGCTGGACGGGACGTCATGGCTGAACCGACGAATAAACCAATAAACGGCGCAACCATCTGCTCGCCAGCCGGCGTACATCTCTTTCTCCGTTCGTCTCTTTCTCCCCTTGGCCGCGGCACTCTGTCCTCTCTATTCTTCTCCCCCTAGTACCGTCTCTGTCCCTCTCGAGCTGTTCCCGTTCCCCGTGCCCGATCCACGGTTCCCCTCGACGCCACCACCATTTTATGCGATCCTGAAATGAAATCCACGCGAGGGCTCAGCATCCGTGGGGAACTGCCGCGGCTTTTATTCCACGACAATGAGCCGGAGCCACCCATACCAGGGTCCTCCAGGCGGAACCGCGATTTTCGGACCAGCGCTCCGAATTTTCAGAGATAACGGTCCCTTCGAACTCCGTGACGCCCTCTGTCAAGGGTTCAGCCCTGGGCTTTTTATTCCTTCGAGGGATGGGAAAGCGTCGGGGGTGGGAAAAGTGAAAGTAGCGTGGTGTGCGGTACGACGCGCCAACCATTGGGGGGATACCAATGTTCTTGTACAGGATGGAGTCGTGTCCTGGGTAGATTGGATCGTGTATGGTTTAATTTCAATTTTTTTCTTGTTCATAGTATTGCGTTGTCCAGAAAGTTTGTGCTAATTTTTGAGAACAATTCAAATGCATATTTATTGAATTACGTAAGTACCATTTTGATCCACAACCTCTCCATCTTTTAACACGTTGACTGCCAGACAAATATTTTTGAAAGTTTCTACTTGAATTGAATATTATTTGTATTCATTTCCTTTGTTGATCTACTTTTAGAATTATTTTTTTTAATTCTTCTTGCACCATCTATCAAAAATCGGCATGGCCTTTTCAGACAAACCAATAGATTTTTTCTAGCATATACTGACGTTTTTCGTATTCTATTACGTGGAGAGTTATCGTAAAATTTACGCGATTATTTATAATGTAATAACTAGTCACACAATTATGTGCTTAATTCGAATATTGCTTTGGAGTAAAGCAAATCAATGAAACATTCGAGATCAAAGATGACGGAGGATTTTCCAGAATTTGGAAGTACGTGGCTCGTAGGACCTACGGATCGAAGGCCAATCGGCCGCCATTATTCTCTCCCTATTAACTCCAAAGGTCCGCGATACCTGCTCCGAAGGCGAACAACGAAAAAGTTGAACAATAGTACAGCGTGCATCCCTGCTATATTGCCGCAATAAAACTAAGTTGCCGGTGCGTCCATAAAACCGGACGCGGAATTCCGAGAAGATTCTCAACGGCCCGTTAACTTTGCATTTTAACGTAGCGTCCGCTCCGAACGTCTCTAATCGCTCCTCTCCGTCGTTGGTCACCGTTTACAGGAAACGATAGACGCATCACAAGTTATTTAGTTAATAACTATTTAAATAGATACCTATCTAAACGATTACTAGAATAAGACTCGCGTTTACATCTAACGAGCATTTAATGAATTCCATTACGTCCACGATCTCTTCGGCAAATAAATTTTATAATTTAATGGAAATACACTTTTGAAGCAATGCATAAGAATAATAATCATAGTAACGCGTTTAACTATATTTTTGTGTCGAGCAACCGAACTTGGAAATTACGGAAAACATCTGCAAAATGTAATTGAGGATTATGACAGTTCCTTGCAATTATGAAGGAACGATAATTAATATTATTTTAAGGACCATTCTGGGTTGGAGTCGCGCGTGGTTTTGCGGCGCTACGTATCGGTGTCAGTGGTGGGAATCCACTTGCGCCCATATGGTGAACTATAAAAGACTAACGAGACCTCGTTGCGTCTCCCATGGTCGAATTGCGCCGCGTGACGTCACTTCTCGCGGAAACGCGTTAATTTAGAACTGCGACGTTTTAATTTTTAGATATCAGACGCCGGGAAGTTGCGTGGAAACACTGAATAAATGTCCCAGGAAAATCCTACGTAACCGTTTTAACCATCGCTGATAGTTGAAACATGCAAATAAACCTTTGTTCAAACGATGATTGGAATAATAACGTAATTGGGTTATTCAACACGTTAGAATATAATCAAAAGCGTGTGTGTGTGTGTGTGTGTGTTTTTTTTTTTTTTTTTAAATAGACATTAATGAACTGTTCTGCCTCTATACAGTTGCCACTGCGTTTGTTCATCAGAGGATTTCGGGTTCGTGAAAAAGAAATTCGTTTCGTTTTCTCCTCTGGATTTCGATTACGATAGGAGATCAACGAGCCGTCACGCGAGGTTTTGCACAAACGGATCGTTAACCGTTTTCACGGGAGGAACGGGAGACCGTAGCTTTTCAGCGAATGTAGCGTGGACGGTTAACTTTCGTTGAATCTGCATCGAGCCCACGCTCATTTCCATTTCATCGGAACAAAAACGAGACTGTGATGAGGCGTTACACCGGGAGGCTGAACTTTACAGCCTCGTGCGTCGGAACTTTACAGCCTGCGTTACATTCGAGCACCGAAACAGTTTTCAATTCGTGTCCCTGGCAGAGACGGGCAATATTTTATTCGAACAATAAAAAGGGAATGAAACTGAATTTATAACAGTAAATTCGTGACATTCACCGAGTTGAACAGGTAAATTTTTACTTGTTCGTTGCGGAGTATTTCTACTACTCCAATTTTTATTTTTATTTAACGAGCATCCGAGAGACTCTTCCCTATTTATATTTTTGTTACATGCTTGTTGTGCTATCGAAATTATGCGATTCATATCAACAATAACATTAATATGCGCTCGTGTTGAGGTGTATTTCGCTTTATCGCAATCTTTCGCACGGGAACTAATTAAACGCGAGGCAGATCGTGAAAGATACGTCGCACGAAATGGAAACCATCGTTTCTGGTTATGATTAATAATAACGATCATGATATACCACCCCCATATCGATTTGAAAGTGAGATAGATATGAGGTCATATATCCTTACTCCAAATATTTAACATATAGAGCACTTAAGATAACTAATTCTTATCGTTCACATTACTAAATTATGTGAATGAAAAAACAGTGATTTAAATTTCATATTATAATTTGCATTTACTATAATTAACCCTTCGTTAGGCATTTTATTTTTACTGCTTCCGTCGGCGACTTGAGTCCATTTCACCAAGACGTATATAATTTTCTACCATCGTATCCACAAGTCCATCGAGATACGGATTTGGATTACGAGAACCAATTTTGCAAAATATCGAAAGCATCCAGAGTGGGAGTAACAATGAACGTATGAATACGAATGGAACTGTTATCTGTCAACACGGTACAAGGGACGAATAAACGCGCTGAAAGATCGTGAGCGATGCTTTTAATGTCGAAAAATCACGGTCTGTGTATTCTTTGACGTGGCGGAGGACAACAACATCGATCACTTGACGCTTTGTCGCGTCATGCCGCTCCTTGTTCATTCAGGTGTCGATGCACCGGCCCTGTCGATATGTTTTAACTAATAACTCGCTTGGGGAACGATTTGCACGGTGTATATTAGCTTTCAGTGTCGATACATTGATCCTGGGATGAAACTGAGACTCAAATCACCGAGAAAAGTAATTAGATGTCAATCGAATTCTCGTCAATTTTCTTTTAGAAAGTTAGGCACGCAATGTGTAATTAAATACGTAAAAGGAGTTTCATTTGCAATGTCATTATATCTGTAACAAGACGAATTGAATTTCATGTGAACTTGAAAAAAGAGTCATTAAGTTGGGATGTGGGCACAAAGGGAATTCTGAGGCAGAATTCTGTCTGAAAATCGAGGATTAATCGAGACGAGTCGAAAATGGCTCATGGGCGGAGGACGCGTTGGCAAGTTTAGGGATCGGAAGGCTAGACGTGGAATGTGGACCGAGTGAGTCCTTGATTGGACTCGTAGCCGGTTTGCCCTCGTGCGCACACGTCCGTTGGATAACGTCGCCTTCCTGGACAGGCCTCGGGACGATTCGTTGAATGGAATCAACGTAGGGCAATAAACTAAATCTAAATCTGATGCGAACGAGTGTGTTGCCTTTTAAATTCTATATTTCTATCGAAGAAATTAAAGAAATTTCCCTTATTAAAGTTTCCAAATAAATGACCTCTGCAGTCCCTTATTCGATCTTTATCTTGGATACAATAAATTGAAAGCGTGACAAGTATTGGCCAACCGAACGGTTTTCGATTCGACCCGCAAAATTGGTCCTGTGGATAACGTTCTATAGCAACGAGAAACGGTCGATCGATCGGTGCAATAATTCTGCGGTCACCTTTTTACCGCTTACGAAACGAACCGAACCGAAACCGAACTGTGCCGCGCCGGTGAAGAGCGTCGAGCAAATCGATCGGCGTCCCGCCAGATTCCGAGATGCTGCCAGAATCTGATTGAATTCGCCAATGTTGGCGCCACTGGGCTACTTCTTCATCCATTCAAAACAGAATTGTAACGACCAGTAGAATCCCAATCGTTATAAAACAAAATGTAATCCACGATTGTGATTACAAGGTATTCAGAGATTGAAATTAATATCGAATGGCAGCCGCTGAAAATAGACTATTGCAAACGCATACTCACTGGGATAAAAAGCGTCCATCGGACTGGAATATTTTGGAAAGATGAAACGTTGCTAAACAATAAAATTCCCACCACCTCTTGGCTCCTTGCATAGGAGACGACAGCAATGGATCCCCGACGAGTCTGCGCTCTGGGGGTTGAAAACACATGCATTAATATCGACGCACATACCGTAACCCCAAAGGGGATCATTATTTCAACGACTTACAAAGTGCAACTTACGTGGTGAGTCCAAAGAATTCTGAAGGAAATCGTAGCTGCACTCGATGCTTTTCGAACTAGGGGTTCGAAGGACCTAAATCCTTGACGACAATTTGCAGGTTCCTCGTCCTCAATTCTCACTTTTTATTTTCACTTCGTACCAGACGTTACGAAAAACTGTTCTACCGAGCAAAAACGCTTCTTTCTTGACATCCATTTTGCGTCTGAATAACCACACAAGTATGGTAGACACCCCATTGTCACACGCTGTCATACTTTGCTACACCCTTGGAATCTCGATAGTTTATCACTGAGTATGGTTTCTTGATTATTATCGAGGTAGGAGTCACAAATCACAGATTTCCAGTGCTCTTGGGTTCGATAACAACGTATGAAGGAGAGATCAACGCGACGCGACGTTTGCCGAGGTTCACCGTGTCACGCACAAGCGCCATGAGACGAGGGATCTCCGAGGCTGCGCGATGGGAGAGGAGAGCACGGCCGAATCGACGCTGGGCGTCGCCATCGCGGGGTTGAAACGGCTGGAATCGAGTGGGGTGGCGATACTTTGGGGGCTGTGGAGGGGGCAGGTAGACGCTGAAACCGGAGCAGGCTGTGGCGTCCGATCGGCTCCACGGAGACCTGCAGACTGTTCGGAGGCCCGACCGCGTCCCTTCTCGGGCCAGGAACAGTCATTATCATAAATTGTCTTCGGTGACAGTTATTTCCACCACTCTTCGACCAACTCTACCGAAATAATATTAGTCTGCCGCGAAAGTTCTGTCCCGCACAGTGGGCACACAGAGATATTCAATTTTTAACTGCTTCTTGTGTTCATTCATACGTTGATCCGAGCGTTATCTAACTCAGGCCTAACCATAAAATCGATTTGTTGCATTTTGTTCTGCCATATTGAATCCGCCACTTTCGATTTTTAAATTTCCAGTTCAGACTTGGAACCAACGACCCCAAAAACTCCTATGTACTACATTTCATACAAATCGAATTACTTTTTGCATTATGGTCCGCCATTTTGAATTTCTAAATACTGCGTTCAGATTTGGAATCAGTGACCTCAAAAACCTTTATATACCAAGTTTCATCAAAACCATTCGAAATGTTTCTGATAAGGCAATTTTTAGATACCTACGCGATAAATTTCTGCCATTTGCTCTAAAACTGTCCTAACGTTCTTGCTCCAAAATGTCCGCCCGGAAAGGATTAACCTGGATGCATACTCAATTAATGCGTTACCTTTCTAAGCGCATGCACGATAGTCCTTCCATTTGGGTGGTTTATTCTCCCCAATTATGCAGATTTGATCTGAATCTAAGCCAGTTCAAATCTAACCCAGATAATCGGCGCCAGTCTTCCAACAGTCTGTGCCTCGGACAGAATTTCTAGCATGAATTTTTTAGAGGCAGTAGGATTGCTATTTTTAGTCCGACAAGGAATGGATGGACGGAACTTAAACAGTAATTTAATGCATTGACTGGTCGCGCGAGATTTCAACTGGTCTCGTTATGGTCTGCCTCTTATCGATGATGCGTTAGAAACGTTGATGAACGGCGGATGTCTAGGTACAACTGTGACTGGAGTCTCTTTGCTCTGTTTTTGAAATCACTTTTCAACTCGATACTAGAAAGCGATACCGTGATTTGAACGGCGTATTTAATGCAAAGGAAACTAGGTTCTCGTAGAGCGTTAGTAACAATAAGATAAACGCGGTAAGTGGTCGTGCTGGAACTGAAAATTGCACCCGATCAAGTTTTATTGCGAGGTCATCCGCGTCTTGATCAATGCCAGCGCAAAGATTGCGGCACCCCAGGCCTATTTATATTCCGCATTCCTTATGGCAGTATCTCGTTTGTGATATTGACCATGACCTTGAGCCTGTCGACGTATTCGGATAGACAGCCTCCGAAGACTGCCTAGTCACGAGCCGTAGTCATTGATCACGGTCGCGAGATGTTCCGTTGCGATAACCAACCTGGGTTATCTGCCAGCCTGTTCGACCACTGTCGATTCGAGCCTTTCGCTTGCTTATGCTATTCTATATTACAAATTACAACGGTAACTAGCATGTGTTTCTTTTCTATAAGGACAACAACGTTTACAAATGTGAAGACTTCAACGATTATCAGTGAAAGTTATCATTTCGGCTGTAGGTAAATAGTACTGATAGATAATAGTTCATGTATCGATTGTTAGTACAAGAGAAATCTTCATAGGCGACTCGAACGGTTAGTACAGAAGAAATCTTTATTGTCGATTGGTACTATAGAAGATATCTTCATTTTCGACTGTTGGAGCAACAGAAATCTTTATTGTCGACTGTGTTCAAGAAGACACCTAACGAACAGAGGTACCACTTTTAGCGTACAGCTGTGTTAGTGGATAGTTCTTACTATCGAATGGTTTTTGAGACTGATAGGTTTGTAGACAAGTTCTCTACGGTTCCTACTATTTATGGATTCCGTGGTTGGGGTGAATATGGTTCCATCATTCGCCGTGTTACGCTCAGAGTGCGCTGCAGAGTTTCTTTGCACTGTTGGTATTTCAGATCGTACGACAAGACCTCCAATTTGGTCTATCCTCTTCGGTGAATATATCAAAAATATTATCTACGTTTCGTTCGTTAAAAATTCGAATACTTGACACCAGATGGACAATTCGAGAAGAAGAGGACGAACCAATTATAGACCACGCCCAATAACCTCAATTACTCGTTCCCAATTCTTTATTCGTATTAGCGTTATAAATAGATGAAAAAATAATAATTTCAAAGTCTTATGGCATCTTTTCCTGTAACGAAAAGGTCAGTATTGTATTTTATATCATGTTTTTACATAATAATTTTGGGCATGCGTGTAATACTTCTACGCCAATGTGGCAAGTCCAGGTGATCGTAGGTCACGCGTGGCCGACTCCACCCTTCGAGTGGTAGGCTTAACCAGAAAGGCCCTCCTCTCGTCACCATCAACCCCTACTTCCTCTTGACATAATTTGATTCATGATGGCTGTACGACGACCAAGACGCCATCTTGTAGCAAGCCACAGAAATCGTTGAAAGACTCTATCGCTTGGTACTGTAGAACTTAAACAAAATTAGATCTATTATCGGCCTAGCGAGCTGTTCTTGCAGAACCTGTTCCCCTCGATTCCTAGATGGCAGAATTTCTCCTTCCGCGGAGACCAACTTTTTGCTATTGCAAAGGAAAGACAATCTTTCCATGAATACAGTAGAGATGAACACTGCGCCTCTATGTGCTCCAAATTATATGTTTTACCTCTCAAATATACAATTATCATTTCCGATTTATTATATATTACATTTTTAGGCATGATAGGAATAATCCATTTTTTATTTCGATAAATTAATATATTCAGGTTATCGCTTCCGATTCTACTATACTGTCAATTTCGTAACATGGGTGCCACGAGTTAGACTACTTCATCCCAACTACTTTGCCATACATATTTTTAAAGTTTCATGGAGCGATGTTGGTATCGTACATCTCACGGTTACGCAATCTCATAACGACGCTCGTCGACCTAAACACGCGCACGTGTCACATCACGTTTTCAGTCATCCTGACACCCACGGGTTGCGCCGGCTGAAGTCTTACCTTCGCGCTCCCATGAGGCCAGTATTCTAGAACATGTAACTGACACTGGTCAGAAGAGAAGCACAGTCTCTTCCTCATTGAAACTGACGCTGACTGAATTCGCACAACACGTGAAACGTTCGTGTTCCTCGAGCTCTCTGTACAATTCAACCGTGGAAACATTTTTATACGAAAAATGGAACCTCGGTGTCGCACGCAAAACGAACGAATAACTTGGTGAATTCTAATATCTGCGGGTCGGTAGTTGAAACGTTACGAACATAAATTTATTGCGAAAATTCCCCGATTTTGTTCAAACCCCATCTTGACATAGTTCCTCTGGAGACGGTCGCATGCAAACTGAAAGCCAACGAGCCTAAAAAATGAAAATCGGTCATTCGAGAGACGTGTTCTCCCACAGTTTCTCAACGGAACGAGGCGTTTCGATTCGTTGCCAAGATTCCGGCGTCTCTGGAAGTCGGTGACAAGAAACGCCACGGACAAGGTGACAGGTTTCGTCGAGACGCGACAGCCAGAGGAACCCAGACCACGACAATGGGAACCGGCGTTGACACTTCGATAGCTCGTGAATCAATATAGCGGGGGTTTCTTAGAAAAATGACGATAGAATGGACGCAGTTGTTTGCGGCTCGGCCGCCCCCGCGTCCCACCGCCCTTCGCGTTCCGAAGCTGCTGCCAAATCTCAGCCCGTCACCGGCTCGCGTGATTGATATCTACTTCGCTTCCTCCTTCCTTTTATCCACACCATTCCCACCGCGGATGAGAGAAAACTGCACCGTTCGCGCTTTTGTTTCAAGGCAGCCTGTCTCGCACCAGCTGAGGATCCTTTGGACTTCGGGGAGGAAACCTCTTTCTTTGCTAGAAGAATCCTTTGGGTCATATTTGGTGTTATTATAGATTGTTACATTTTTAAAAAGAGTCACTTTTATAGATTAGGCATAACCCGGACCCTTCTCTAGTGAAACTTGGGAGTTGGGATTTGGACTACAAGGAAGTTTGAAGATTCATGTAAATTCCAACACTTAAGTCTAATACTGTTTTCGAAACAGTATTTGATCCAGTTACTGACAATTACGATACTCATCGCGTAACGGCGAGACCTTCAGCTAGTCGTTGCAAGCAAAAAGCATCGACCACACAGCGCCGAGCTGGAACTCACCACCACACTCGCAACCCTCTAGCAACAGCATCGCCGTCGACGGGCGATGGAGTACGAACCGAGTTCTGCGGCCGTCACGTCGGAGTGACGAGTGCCCCCCTCGTCCCCCGACGCCCACGCAGCCCATCCGGTGGGCCAACAACCCAACGTCACCCAGCGCCACCTACAACCACCCACCAGAGGGCCCTCCAGGTTCTCCGGAACCGCGGTGCGCGCCCCCCTTTCGCTCTTTGCTTCTCTTCTCTTCTCCGCGTCTCCTCTTCGTTCCTTCAGCCACGGCCGACTAGTAGTCGAGGAATTCGAGTTGCTATAAATCTCCCTTGACGGGCGCGATGCCAGGACGTCGGCGGGGAGGAGGAGGAGACGTGGGTTGCGGAGGGCTACGAGCAACGAGTAACGGGCGGGGTGGCAGCCCAGGATGCTGGGATGGGGAGGTGAAAAGGAAGGGAACGCGCTTCAGCCACACCAGGAATTGTAATAGTTTTGCTCGCAGGGTTAACGCAGTCTGCGGGAGAACCACCCCGCGAGAATAGAAAGAACTCGAAGGCTGATCCAAACCCCCGCTTTTCCAACCCCCGGTCTGTCGCGAGAATCGTCAGCCTTTGTCGACAGCTGTCGACCTGGCTACACGGTTGGACCCTCCCACGCAACCACGATTTTTCTGCGAGAATCCTCGAACGAATCTTCCAGGTCTAATTGATCCGGAGCGTTTTGCTATTCACGATTTACTGTACATTCGTACCGTGTATCGAATCAAGGACGAAAACATTTCCAAGATCTGGTTACCGAGAGCTACGAGAGTTGGACGAGAGCTTTTTGCGAGTGCTACTCGGCGAGAAAGATGTGTTTTAAGTGGTTTCTTCGAGAACTTCGAACAACTCTTTGCAAACGCAACGGAGAACTGGTTCGCTCTGGCTGCTCCATTAACAGTGAATCCTATTTGCACATGACCTTTTAGAACCGTTGGGCCGTGTCTTAAGCGGCTCCTTTTTAATACGGATTGAACTCTAATTATTCCTTAAGCGTCGCGACCGGATAACACCCTGCCGAACCTTTTTAAGTCCTTCCAGTGAAAATGTGTGGATTTCACAATCTTGTAGGCGATCCGATCACACCTACCAACTTATTCCAAATGCACTTTAGAAACGTATCGAAGCTTCGCGGATAGTTATTGCTCGACGAAGGTTAACTACCGTTCGTAATGATCCGCTGTTGGGGGTGAAAAGCGAGGAGATTACAAATGGACGAGACTGAAAGTAGACATCCTTCGAGGGGAGAGTGTCTAGAAGTTTCCAGGTGTCGACCGCGTCGTCGTTGCACGTCAGCCAACGGGGCAGGTCGCGAGTTCATCAAGTAAGTTGAATTGAAGAAGAACTTGTTTCCTTAGCCCGCGATTCAAGATCCAGATAAGGCGGCCCTGATTCGACTACCGTGCAGCGACTATCTCCTAATGACCCGCGCCGGTGAATTGCGGGCACCTTTAATTTACCGATGTTACGTCGATAAAGCTGCCATTTACCGATGGAGATTTAAATTCTCGCTGAGTCTAATTCTTCCCTCTCCGCGGTCTGGCACCGGTGAATGGAGTCGGGGAATTGGTGGAAAGTTTAGGGGTATGCGAATCTATGCCTCCATTCGTTGACTCGTATCTTGCATTTCCTGGGTCGATCGTTGGATTTTTGGGGATCTTAGCCGGAGTATAATAAAGTAGACATCGATGTGCTTTGCTTTGCTTTATTTTGCTGCGGAAACGGGTGCTGCCATTGTTTCGCCATTAGGCCAGTAAATATGCGAAAGGGTTTCTAAGAAGCTTCCCAATCGGTGCTTCTGATTTATGGCCGGAACCCTTTTGCTCAAAATTTGCGACAAGGCCATGCAAATGCATCCGGAGCAATAACCGTACAAAGGAGGATGTCCTTTGCAATTGCCTCGCGTGCCTCGACCCTTTGGAAGGCTGACAGTTCCTCATCCGATGGAAATCGGCTCGACTCGTTGAAAGCACCCCTAATAGATCCAAGGTTCCAGCAAAAATTGAAAGCATCTAGAGGCTTTGAACATTTTTCAATATATTCAATATATTCCTATGCAAAATTAAAAGTAGACTAAAAATTAAATTCAGAGATTAACAATATTCAACCCTTCTTCAACGTTTACGCCCCTAATAAAAAGTGTTTACGCTTTAATTGGTCCATATAAGCAAAAATCAGTTGGAGAGTGATCAGATCGATAGATCGAAACGGGAATGTGGCGAAACGCTGTAAATCGGATCCGCAGCGGGACCGTTATGCGAGCCGATGCCACGGAACGGTACTTTTCTCCAAAACAGAGTGTCGGGGTTGTACGACCGCGCTTCGAGAGCATAAATCAATTAAATTATAAATTACTATACAGAAGTTGAGCAAAACGACCACCTGTTGAGGACAGGACGAGGAAGGTAGGACGAATGGGAAGGGTGCGGGGTGAGGGTAGCTATCTCGTAAATTCTCTGCTCCTACCTCGCTGTATCCACGTGTAGAAGTGTTTACTCCTTACTTCCTCTCTTCTTTCATCGTGATCTCCTAGAAAGTTATTTACGAGCCCTCGATTGTTGCCCCTCGTGTTACGAGCAGGATGTTAATTAGGCTGCTGCGTTCAACCCTTGATTTTACTCGGACACATCGAGTCCTGGCGCGACGAACCATTTTTTCCTTTTGTTACCTGGCGATAAAATCTGGTAGTGTGTTACTTTCCCTGTCATCAAGAAGAACGGTAATGATTCGAAAGGTATAGACTCGCCAACGACGACATTCCTCTCGAAAATTCTATATTCCAAAAATATCGCAAGAGGCAAATCCTCCTCTCAGCAATTCGCAATTTTCGAGGGGATCGTTTATGTTTAAGCTTTGACGCGGATTTTGTAGATAAGCGTATAATTGGGAATGCGAAGAAAGTAGTAGGTAGGGACATTGAGAGCTGCCAGGGATGATTAATTCTCGCCTGGAAAGCGCCCAGACCCTTTGGAACTCGGTTGTAGCCCCTCTTCCACCCTGTCTTCTCCACCCCCGTTCCGTCGTTCGACCCACCCCTCTGGCAGCCCCGTTCCACTCAACCCTCTGAGCCGCTCTTACCACCGACAGACTTTCTCGTTTCGTTTGTTCTCCGGCCGTGTCATTCGTTATTACATCGTAGAAACTCGCGGATATTTGGAATTCCGAGTGACGTCTAAAGGCCGCCGTTGCTTTAACCGGTAACCCGACTTCTTACCGCCGCGGTCTCTTTGTCTGCTCCCACTTTTTCCCTCTATCGCCGTTATTGTCGCTCGTACTACCATTTCTTGCGGATATCTTGCACCGACTTGCCATTTTGGGGCACGAGTGGGAGAGGCTGAATGTTTAATTTCTACATACATGAATAGTAGAACAAAACTAGCCCGTTGTCATACACCACTGAAAGATTTATAACTAAGGGAGTCGCGGAACAATTTATTTTCAGTTTTGTAATTTTATTCGACGAGTATCGATAACTTAGATGAGGTGAGTGACTTCTTAACCATTCCAAACGCTTCCGACACTTATAACGCGTTTCGGAATATCAAATCAGCGGCAGAGCGCGTCGAAATCGCCGCTGAGGTCCCCCGGCGAGGGGTACGAAGCGGATCCGCGTCGCGGAGGCCTGCCATCCGTCTCTGGGCAGAACGGATCGCGACGGTCAGGCGTTCCGGTTTTCCCAAGCGGCGTTGAATTTTTCCCCAGGTCCGGTGCGTCGACGAGACCGCACGAATCCAGGAACAAGACGGGGCAGGTTTCTCTCGGTGGTTTGCGAGCAGAAGCGGGTCCGCGCGTCTCGCGGGGAGTGCTCGCGATATCGCTGCTATTTGCATAAGGCTATCGTCTTTCCTTTGTTGCGAGCTCGCCTCCCACGTACGTGGCGAGGCTGTCACTCAGCTCTCGGGGCCTCTCTCCTCGGCCTTCACTCACATCAGCCGCGGATCAGGGGCTCCTCTCTATCTTACCTCGCCGTTTCTCTTCCTCCTCACCGTACCCTCTCTGTTCCGCCCGACGGCCCTCCTCGTCCCTTCGATTTCAAACCTCCCTACAGAACAGACCGTACACCCTGTCTTCGCTACCTTGCCTGCATTCCTGCATACAATTACACGGGGCTGCGCTTATGCATTTCGTGCGTAACGCTGCCTGACTTTCGACGCGAAACCTGGAGAATTCCGGCCCGCTCGATCCCGAGTCCAACGCTTTTTCGAAAGTTTCGCCTGAAAAGATCGAGGCTCTATGTTCCTCAGCTCTCCGCGATCCTACCACGTCTGGAATGTTTCGTGCTCCGATCAATTTGCTCGCAATCAAAGAGATGCACCGAATATTCAACGTTTCCGATGAAAGCAACCAGTGGTCAAGACGTCGTCGCGTATGTCGATGGCTATCGCGGTTCCTCGCCAAATTGGGTAACTCGGTCAAACGTTGCAGCCCCCGTGGACATTTGCATAGAAATTGAAGTCGCGCGAAGAGCATCGATCGCGGCTGCGAAATATGGTAATCTCGCGCTATGCCGCCGCTGCCATCGATGACTTTGGGAAACGTGCTCGGCAAATTGAATTACACTCGGCAGGAGGACGTCACGGAGCTTCGTTCATTTTCGAGCCACAGTCGTTGGAGCTTGCATCTTAAAGGCGCCGCGTTACGCTCTTTGCCGCACGGAGGAACATTCCTTCGCACCTTCGGAACGTGCAGGGTGCCTGGAGAAACCGACAATTGGTTTTAGGGTGTTCGAAAATCAATTTTCTTAAACGTTCCCAAGCTATAGACAGTCCTCTGGCAAACCACGGCTCGACGAAATCAATCACCATCCTGCGAATCGATAGCGATCCTTGATGCCGAGGCGGACGACTATCGGCGTTAAGGAAAGATAGAGGATACGTTTTAGGGGTTTTGAAAATCGATTTTCTTAAATATTCCCAAGCTATAGACAGTCCTCTAGCAAACCGCGGCTCGACGGAATCAATCACCATCCTGCGTATCGATAGCGATTGACGCCGAGGCGGAAGGCACTCGACGGTAAGGAACGATAGAAAGTACGTTTTCGCCGTCGAATTTTTTCGCGAGCGCGCGTATGATCGGAGGCCACGATACCCGGGCGTCAAGACAAGAATCTTGACGTTATGGTCCGACAGCCGATCAAAACGTTTGGCCGAACCGCGGCGCGCAAAACGCGCAAAACAAGATTGGTCTGGAGGAGGGAGCGGGTGTTCCCCGTAGCGCGCGATACTCCACGGGCGAAGCTGTTTCGTCTTTCGTGGTCACGGATGCCGGGTGTCCGTCCGTTCGTCGGTGGCTGGTCGCCTGGCCTGGCCGGGGATGGAATGGAATGGACTCGGCGGAATGGGACGAGGACGGAGGCCGCATTAATAAAACATTAAGGTTTTGTAGACGATGTATCGATGTAGTGTTTATATTATCTTCTTTGATGTCGACATGTGAATTGGACAGATTTGTTATTCAGACTCCGTACATAAAAGTGGTGAAGTCTTGCTCCGCTCCGTTTGTGGACAGGGGCGACTCGGCTCGGGCTCGCCACGACCACGACGAACGGTCCACGACGACTCGCCACGGACGGGCAAACGGTACGAACAAACGCAACGCGGACGGACAGACGGACGGATGGACGGCCTGCTTCCAAGTCTCTTCTGGTTCCTGGCGTCGCCTGTCACTCAACCGATCGACCGCTGAAGGAAGGGAGAAAGAGCCAGCGGGGAACGGAGCGGCCTCCTTCGCGAGCTTTCTGCCGTTCGCCGCGGAAAAACTGACACACCGCCGGCCGCGTTAGAAGTTTGCCAAACGCGGCGTCCTATCGTTAATGGCTTTCCAGAGACACCGGTCAGCTTTCTGGAAAGGGTCAGTTTTTCCACCTGAAACGGGAAACGCGATTCGAGCGTTACCTTTGGCTGGACGGTTCGCTCGGCATGACGTCTTGCGCAACGTAAGCGGCGTTAGGCGGGACCTTTCAAAGATCGAGAAAGGATTGCCTTGTTTACTGTAACGAGCAATGTTTATGGGAATCTATGGAGAAGAATATTCCAGCGTCGTGGGTGTACTGGTTGGATTCATTCTGTAGACATTTCGCGAGGATAAATGTAAAGGCCAGGGAAAACCAAACACCGGTTTGTGGCAATAATTCTTACCGATTTTTCTTGTTCACTGCCTTAGTTTTCAAACGTGAGAAAAATAAGACAATCACGGGACAAAACCAACGCATCCCGATCAGGCAACGTCATAAAGACACACCTCGACAACAGCCAGGACAATAAAACTTTTTCGGACTCATGGAGTTTAGCGGACACGGTCAGTCCTAGCCTCGACACCTAAGCGAAGTAGTCAACTGCGATTTTTGTACGTCTCATCACCTTCGCTCAACCTGACTACAATTCGTAGACTTGAGTCACGTGTCATAAATGAAAACTATCGATTCGTGATTTCAGAGTTAGAGCAGAGTAGGGTATGTCCTAGCTTGATACGATATTTAATTCGAAACCCCAGGATCGTTGTCCTGTCTGTTTCAAATAAACACCAAGCATTCCCCCAGCTTCAGCTCTCCACGTGCGACGACTGCGTCTCCACTTTATTCTCGAGGAACGCGCGCGGTATCGATACTCGTCCCTCGATGTCGAGAGCTCTCCCGCCGTGTCCCCTCCTCTGAACTCGGCACCGTGATCCCGAACCTTGACTCTTCATTAATCACTCTGCGGTATCAATGACTGACTGAGTGACTGACGCCAGCCGAGAGGTATTATATACCTAAGACGATCGCGCGAAACTGCTCGCTAGTTAGCTCGAGTTTTCCTGTCGAAGGTTTCGCTAGTTCTCGAGAACGCTGACGAAAATTCTCTTTAATAGGAAAAGCACGTATCCTTAGTTGAAAGAATCGATAATTTACCCCTCAGGGGCTGTAGCTACGTCTGATTGTACCTACAGTACGGGCTTAGCGATCCCGAGGTACCCGAGCTATAGGGGACCATTATAAAATAAAGAGACAGCTCAAACAATTGATAATTCGCCCCAATAGACATGCAAAAGAATGTAATTCAAGAAGCTAAGCATTGCTGTAAAACAATGCAAGGCGATTCGTAGCAAGCAAAGACCAATAGGTGCAAAACAGATTACATACCCTTATAAAATAAAGAAACAAAGACAAACAGTCGATAATTCGACGGCGCCGGGAGTTGGTTCACCGTTCGTTCCGTGCAGTATATCGTTACAATCTGGAGAACGAAAGTCACGGTCGTCGAGGCGCAACTCCAGCTAGAGAGAGTCGGAGACGACCGATCGAATCTGCACGGTCATCGTCGGTAGCATGGCGAACCTCTGGGAAGTGCAGCGATGGAGCGAGAGGGACATGCTCGCGGGGATCGTGACTTGCGAGAGGGCCTTGTCTTCTCTTGTCTCCTTGTTACACGACTCCTGTCGGTTTCGGTAGTTTTCGAGGGTGTGAGGCTCCTTTATCACGCACGACCCCCCGCTGTTGTCACGCGATCTTATCGACCCTGCTCGAGCGGATCCTCGTCGATTCGATAAGGTTCGTTATTTTTCACTCTCCAAGTTCATTTACCGAAACGTTCAAGAAATCACCCGCAACAAAGCCGTGAACGCGATAATTCTCAACGAGTGTTCGATGCCTAGAAACACGAGTCGTTCTAATCTAATTAAGAGGGGGCAATTATTCCGCGCTGGTTGCAGCTCGTTATCTAGGCGATGTCCGTCTGAGAAACTATTATTCCCCTACGCGGTAAAATCTATAATCAAACTTGCACTATTATCGATAATTATGGATAGTGCTCGACCGATTGAAATTAAGACTCGACAGCGTGGAACGTGGCCAATTAAAGAACGATCAAACCGAGCTGAGAAGAAACCGCGCGCGACTGATAACCTCTAGCCGGGCATCGCTCGATCTTTCGACTCCGGGTGTTATCACGCCGGCCTGGAATTTCAACACCGGGAGTCCAACCGTAAATATAACAATTATCGATTTACGAGCCGGCGGCAATTAACACGATTTTTATGCGTCGCTACTCGCCGCCTCGTTGTGTTATTCCGTCGATTAACGAGCAATTCATAAACCGTTATCGTCGAAGGAAAGACGGTTGCTCTATCGCCGCTGGTATCTCGTAATATGCGCAACAATTCGTTGCAATTCGACCGAGTGTTTCTCTTCCACGCGATATTCCGCGAACAAATTATACTGCCTGTCCGAGGAACTCGTTATTCGTGATTATTGCAGGCCAAGTTTCTTTGTAAATAATTATTTCACTGTTCGACCGCGGGGGGGGGAGGGTTAGATGAAATTGTTTTTAACCCTTTCCCCCTGAACCTAGCTCGTAACAAAATGTGCATCGAGGGACACGTTTTCGACAGGAATTCCTCATCGAAGAGAACAGCCGAGTGCAAAGGGTTAACTTTCGATGTGAGAGGTCTCTGTTTCTAAAGACCCAGTTTTTCACTTTGTTTGTACTTACTTCAACGTTACGTCGTTGGAAATTTCTAATTTCAACGATGAACGATTCTTTGGAGGGAGTGTTGCCCAATGGAGTTGCCCCACAGGTGTCGTAAGGAAATGATGCATCAGCCGTATGTTTCTGTACGTCATACCATTTAATAATTACAATTTAAATTATATAATTATACGACCTTACGCGTACGGTGCTCTAGGTTACGTAGATGTAATAAGTAGGTATTTTAGTTAGACTATTACGTATATTACATGGAATGAAGTAACATTTGAGTCTGACGCTACACGAACGTAATACTTGAGCTTAATTTAAAGTGGAGAACGCATCCTTCGCACCTGACGAGTAATATAGCTTCCGTTTACGTTTTAACCCCGTTTATTTCGTCCTCGAACGATGCAGTCGACTCGGTAAACGAAGGAGAAGAACGCGATCTTCCGCGAAAACCCGAAGACCCAAGTTCCTTGACGACGGATTCTTTCCCTTATAGAGCACGAAAAACCGAACTCTGTATTCATAGGTACGGAACGTGTTGTACGACACGCGGCGTGAACAACGAAAAAAAAAAATAATAATAATAATAATAACGAAACAAATAAAATACAATATTAACACTGGACCAAGTCATTAGCAACAGGCTCACTCTCAATAGAATAATAGCGATAATATCAATAATTTCAATAATCATCGTAATAATATTAATAATAATAATTATAATCCTCACTATTGTTTTATTTAAATATCCCTATAGGGTACCAGGCGATAACGAAAGAATTCCCAACGTTGAATTTGCCTTCGACGTGTCGACTAACTCCACCTCCTAATTTACGTCTGGAATATCACATAAAGAAATAATCGCGTACAGCGAGGCCCGTCTCTTCCCTTATCGGCAGTAAAATTGAAAAAAGAATTCGTGTAATCGTTTCGTTCGTTAACGCCTCGTACGATAATAACGTCATTCGATATCGTGTATCATATATTCAATAGCTATGTACAATTCAACATTAGCCTACTCTTGCATCTCTCTTCCCGTCTTGTTCGCTTTCACCTCTTTCTCTCTCCCTTTCTCTCTCTCACACACACACGCTAAATCTCGATAATATACTTTAGATCCCTGTATTCTTCCGAATTTGCTTCGCGTATTGCGCAGTTCACGACACCTTACTAAGCACGGAGCGAACGCTAGCTGCTCTCCTTCAATTAGGTTCTCGTATCGCGCGATATAACCAATTAAACGCGCGCGTGCACACTACCTAAATTCATTTACACACCTGCCGCTTCGTTCGATTAGGTCGCCGAGGGATCCTTCAATTCCCCCTCCCCTTCCTCCTACTCGTGACAGCTGCCCCCTATTTTTTCGCTCGTATCGCGCGTTACGATGCGCAGCCGCGACCAAACTTTCTTCGCAGAGCATCGACGTTCCGCGAGTTTTCTAGGGCTCCCCAAGAGGAAGCCACGCTCTTTTCGAAAAGTTTGGAATACGATAGTAAATATCTTAACCCGTTCCACTCCAGATTTTCAGACTTCGGTGTAGTTCTGTCGAGTCTGACTCGACATAGGACAGCAAAGGGTTAAATTTAAGAAATATTTGCAGATATCGAACTCGAATTTATGTCGATCCGCAACGAAACGCGTTGCTCTAGCGAAGTCGCGTGCGCGATATCCCGAAAACTATCGCTCGTTTCGTTGAGCCGAAGCGTGGGTAGAGTATCGAGAAAATAATAATCAATTCCACTTCGGTCGTCCCCATTTTCCCAATTCCCAGAAGCTGGTTCGACCAAACGAAACGAACGATTTGCATACATGGACTGTTCGGAAACAACGCCGCGGTCGTGTGCCTCGGGGGAACGTGGATTACACGATTATATTTACAGAGAGCCGGCTGATTCCTCAGCTGCCCACCGTTTCCTTCTAAAAACGTCTTCGCAAGAATTCCGTCCATTACACGTATCCGTAACTCGACCCTGTCGCGCGAAGAAGTACAAGAATGAAAAACGCTACATGTCGAGAAGAAAAAATGAAGAAGAGGAACGAAGAGTTGCCGCGTGAAATCGGTATACGTTTCTTCGTCGTAGTGTAACTTTATAGACTCGGGGTAAAGTGACACATATACATTCCCGATTAATTTGGCTTAATGCGTTACGATGCGACGAACGAGCGTTCGCGGCTTGCCGCCATCGTCATCGACCGTTTTCTTACTCTCTAGAAAATACTACGCGCTTCGTCGGCTGTGAGTGGTTTCGGAGTTTCCTACGAGAATTCGCGGGCCTTCGATCCTAACGGACGTTCAAAGATTCAGCAGCCTCTATCGAAAAACGGCAGAGAATAGGTCGAGTATTAATAGGCACCTTACGTACTACGAAGTAGAGACTTTAACGTGCACATAGAAACTACGCTTCCCCGAGGGTGGCTGAGTCGATCGCGAGGTGAAGCCACCCCCGGTGAACACGCTCTGAGAGACAGATCGAACGAGCGAAAGAAGAGGAAGTGGAAGAAGAAACAAGGAATAAGTACATCATCGCATCGTCTGTTCAATTTTTCGTTGGTTTTTCGGGAGTTGGGGATGGTACGTGGGGATGGTATTTTTCTGGGGAGAGGGTGGTGGGGAGTGATTCAGAGATGCGAAACAGTGCGCAGCCAGGCAAGACAATTAATTAATGAGTCGTTCAATTAATTAATCACTTAGACCGCTAATTTCTACGCCTTAAACTACTGATTCGATTTTATCTCACCCGCTGAGGTGGCCTCTCGTCCGCGTTCAACACCGTTATTCGTAATCTAGTCGCGGCGAGAGCCCCTCGGAGCGCGTCCAGTCCATTTAATCGGGCGTACGGCGTGCTTGCAGACAATTTTTGGCTTCCCTTCAACTTCGAGTAGTTCTACAACGTACACGGACCGATGCTGACGGATCACGGAACGTCGCAGCGCTTGGAAACAATGGTCGTTCTATTGAGCCAGTTAAATCTTCGTTAAAAAGTGATTCACTTTCGAGATCGATAACACCGAGGAAAGGACCGCAAGAATCTCCATCATGCTTTCCATCTTAGAAAAACAGGTATTCCAAAAGAAAAGGGTCTGGGTTCGGTGGAAGCAACAAGACTACTCGAAAAATGTCTCAAAACGCGAACGCGTCGTTTCACGGATCTCGGATGGCAAAAAGTTCGAACCCTTTCATCCCGAGCGACGTACTCCTGAACCGGAGGGCAAAAAGAAAAATGAAGGCAAGCAGAGGGACGTACAGATTCCGTTTGACGAGTGACAATCCGTCGAGGCATCGGTGGCCTGTGTCGGAGACCCCGTTGGGTCTCACCACGTGTCCTACTGGAAGTGAAGTGTTTCAGCTCGGCGGGTCACGCGTGACATCGGTGACCCAGCCGCGCCGAAAGCGGAAAAAAGCCTTTTAGAAGTTCTGCTCGCCGTACATCCCGGGGAACCGGACAGCGTGTGCTCCGAGCTCGGCGGGCGAGAACTCGTCCTATGTGGCCAAGTGAGCGAACTGGCCTGGGTGAGGCGCGAACTGGTAAGGGTGGCCGTACGGCGACATGTGATACGGTACAATGTTCATGCTCGCCATCTTGTGCTCCTTTTTCCACTTCATCCGCCGATTCTGGAACCAGATCTTTATCTGACGTTCCGTCAGGCAAAGGGCGTGGGCGATCTCTATGCGACGCCGCCTCGTCAGGTAGCGGTTGAAGTGGAACTCCTTCTCCAGCTCCAGGGTCTGATACCTGGTGTACGATGTCCTCTGTCGCTTCGTCTCGCCGTTCGCGTTCACCGTGCCTGAAAATCGAGGTACTACGTTAGATAACAGAACGTGGACCAGGGCGGTTTTTACAATGAATGCCTCCCATCCAAGGGTTAGGTCTGGGTTAGGTTTTTGTTTTTTTGGTATCTACCAGCAATTCGAGATGGTTTCTTAGCATTCTATTGCCACGAATGTTAATCTTAGATTGACTTTGAAGATGTAGCCCGATTGTCATTTTCTTGACACTTCGAGTTCCAAAGAAATTAAACTAAAGGATGCGCAGGAGCCAGAGCCAAACTCCGAGTTGACTTCAGCTACAGCAGCGAAAAAAGTAGGAATCTGTGGGACAAGGAC